>NC_134402.1:33277023-33487023 GCF_038048845.1 Mixophyes fleayi
TAAATACCTAACTTATTCAAATTAATAGGGTCTAGTAAAAGTTTTGCCTTTTCCTTTTCCTTGTTTCCCCTCCTTTGCCTGTCAGTCTGCATATCTTCTTTTCAAGAGGGAGACTATTTTTATATTCCCCTTAAGGCAAACTTTTTGAATATCGAGTCTTCTTCTAGTGTCGTGTTGGGGATAAAAAAAATCTTTATCCACACTCCAGAATTTCTCTCTCTGCTCCCAAGTTTCAATTGCTGGGGGAGATACTTCCTTTTATCCTTCCAGCCTCCACAATTGTTAAATGAGACAGATGTCTGGTGCTTATCATAGTCTTTCTTTCTCCTTTCTCTCAGCTACCTCCAATTCAACTCTATCCAGTTTTTTATGTTATTATTTGTTTATTTTGTACAACAGTACAAAAGTTTGTCTTAAAAAAAATGGCATAAGGATGGTTAGCAGCCATCTATCCACTGTGTGAAGCCTATTTCCACAAGAGTCCGGTTAATGGACCAGGGGCGGATTTAGGAAATTATTATACCCCGGGCGATGTGGGGGGGGGGGAGGTTTAGGCCCCGCCCCCTTTCCGACTTCTAAGGCTGCCGGCGGCTGCACAGTATGTGCAGGTTCGTTCAGCAGTGACAGTGTGCTGTCCTGCTGCTCTGATTGTGTTTAAAACAATTGCCCCCGATCGCCCCCCCCCCCCCCTGGATCCGCCACTGTAATGGACACCATCTCATCAGCCATCATACTCCATAACTGGACAAAAGGAAGTCTTGCTCCACCATCATAATTTGTAACATGTACAAGCAAAGCTGTGCCTCTTGTCATCTCCTCTGCAGCATCATCTGCCTCTGTGGAAATGTGATCCACCTCTGTGAGTGGAATCACATTGTCCAAAAGAACTTCTGCTTCCTGGAAAGGTAGTGACACAGAATCTGACCTGATCTGTCTGAGTATTTCAATCTCGACTCTCTCATAACCACCATAGTCTACATAGCGTATCACTACTTCCTCAGAGTCACTGTAGTAAGCTACCACCTGAGCCTCCACCAAGGGTTATCTCTGATGGATGCTGCTCAGATCACACCAACTTCTACTGGAGTGGATAAGGTTGGAATTTCAGACCGTGAATAACAGAGAAACATTTGCTGATCCAAGTCACAGAGCGCAGGAAATGTAGTGTGTGTATGATGTTCTACAAACATGTGTCCTGCGTTCATCACATTCACCACAATCGCAGCAACTGTTCCACTATCTGGGAGCATCATCCACGATGTCATGGGGAGAGAGTGTAACACCATAGAATGGGGAGGGGCATAGATGTTAGTGAGGTTCCGTTCTTGGAACTTTTTGCCAATCAGAAACAGTGCTCTGTCTACCTGCTGCTGAGACCTTTCCATGTGACACATCTGGTAATCCTGTGTGTAAAGGGACGGTAAAAATGAAATTTTTGGCACCAGAAGACTCTTTCAGGAAGCTTACACATCTGCCTTGTTTCCCAATTAATCGTCCAACCAAGTGCTTTGGTACTTCAATTTCCCAGATGACAAATTTAGATTTCCCCCAGAGTTTGATTTAATGATTTAGATGCTGGCAGTGTGAGGTGTCCACTGGGGAAGGGGTGGAGATGTCTGAGCGCCCAAACGCCGCAGGGGAGGAAGGCCCCTGACTTTGTATGCAGGGCACTCGTTTTTGTTGCAAGGGAAACAGAGGAAAGAACGAGAGGGACAGCTCCTCGCCGCGGCTATACTCACGTGCGTGAGTCTACGATGGTGACTATATTGGCAGTACTGGAAAAAAAACCACAGGGAACCTGGAGCAAAAGTCACGCTGATATCTAAGTTGTTTGTTCTTGTCCACACAAGTAGTCAGACATGTGAGGCGCAAAGATACAGACTAATATGTTTCAATGTGAACAGAATAGGTTGCTTACATTTGGCAGCATATAACAATTTCATTAGTTTACGACATCTCATTTGTAAATGTTAAACCAGAGATAATCAACCCCGTCCCTTAAGCATCAAGACCTTGTTTGTGACTTACCTTAAATTTGCTCAGGTGATTCAAACAAGTATTAATGGCCATTTATAATAATCATCATCAAAACTTATTTATAAAGACCAGCAAACTCTGTAGTGCTTTACAATTGGAACAAACACAGTAATAATACAATACTGGGTAGTACAGACATAAAGGAAAGAAGGCCCTGCTTGCAAGCTCACAATCTATGGGACAATAGGAGTTGGCTACATGAGGTTAAGTCTACATATTGCATATTGGTCCAGCTAGAGTGCGAGGATAAAAAGTGATTTGTATGCTATATGATCCAGTCACACAGCAATGTTGGTCAGGGGGTCAGAGGGTTGTCGTTTTGTGTAAATTGTGTAAATGGTGGTTATAGGGTAACCTAGGGAGGATAAGAGTGTGGTTGAGGAATATTTATAAACTTGCCTGAAGAGGTAGGTTTTAAGAGAACACTTTAAGATTTGTAGAGCAGAGGAAAGGAGTAGGAGTAGTTAAGGACAATTTGAGGTTGATACACGAGTAATGGATAATTGGAAGCAGGATGCATCAACAAGTACAGAAACAAGATTACTTGCAGGATAACAACAATCTGGCAAGGAAGACAGGAACAGGCAAGGCTTTTGTAGGGACTCAGGGGGTGGAGCTAGAACATGCTGGAACATCAGGAGAACAGTTAAACTGAGCTAGAACACAGAGTAAAGACACAGAGCTATCCAGCAGCCAGAATAGCTCAGTCAGCAGAGCAGCGCTCTTCAGAGGCAGATTCTCTGAGTTCAAATCCTGACATCCCCCTACATTTTTCATGCCACAATGTAAGACTCAGTCCTAAGGAAACTTGATGTAATTAATCCCTTGGTAATAGTGGATGATAGCCAGTCACTCCATGATTTAACCCCTTCTAGTCCTTTTATATATTAGACTGGCTCCAGCTGCTCCCAGCTGCCTGTTCCTAGTGTCCTTGCTGGAAGTGTACAATTTCTTTTGACACAATTGAATTGTAAAAGAGAAATATTGTTTTTTCATTTCATAAGGTGACAACTTCCGTAGTGTAAATAGCTATTAGTATCAAACTTTTTAATAGATGTCTTAGTTGTAATCATACCATCTTTTATTTCCAGGACTAAGTCCAGAAATTCTACACTAATGTTGTCAGATTTTGAACCACAGATTTAAATAATTTTTATCCAAATAGTTACAAAATTCTTCCAATACATCTAGTGGACTATCACTAATCATTATAATATTGGCGATCTATCTCTGATAAAAGACTTTATATTTCAAATAGGGGTTCTTATCATTATATTAAAAAATCCAGTTCCATTTTCCATATACAAGTTGGCAAAGCTTGGTGCAAATATTGTGTCCGTTGCTGTGCCACATTTTGAAGATAGAAAGTATCTAGGAATTTGAAATAGTTCCATGATAGAATGAACATAGCTAACATGCATATAAACTCCTTATGGGCATCACTCAAGCTATTATCTAGAACTAAGAAATAACCAACCGCTTTTATTCCATTTGCATGATCTAAATATGTAAAGAGGGTTTGAATGTCAATTGTTACCTATCTATAAACCTCCCTCCAATGTATAGTTTCTAAAATCTGTAATAAAGACGTAGTCTCCTTTAGATAGGCTGGCAAGTCTACTACATATATTCTTTAAAAAAAATTCTACATATTGTGAAGCATAGGAGGTCAAAGAATCTTTACCTGCTATTATTCTTCTCTAATGCTGAAACATTTTTCTTATAACTACTAGCATTCTCCTCTTTACATAGTTCTTTTTTAACTAGCTGATAAAATACTTCTATATACCCCCCTTCTGCTCCAGAGAAAAGAATTTGGAGGGAGGCTTTAACCTGATTTAGAAGGCCTTGATTTAATATTTTCATTTGACACGTACTCATTCTCCCCCTTTCTAAATGATATTTCAACGTATGTCTCCTAGTAAACTTATCTAGATCCACAAATAATTCAAATTCCTTAATTTCACTTGTGGGAGCAAGAGATAGTCCCTTACGCAACAGCTTAATCTCATCATTAGAAAGTATATGATCGGATAAATTAAAAATACCTAACTTATTCAAATTAATAGGGTCTAGTAAAAGTTTTGCCTTTTCCTTTTCCTTGTTTCCCCTCCTTTGCCTGTCAGTCTGCATATCTTCTTTTCAAGAGGGAGACTATTTTTATATTCCCCTTAAGGCAAACTTTTTGAATATCGAGTCCTCTTCTAGTGTCGTGTTGGGGATAAAAAAAATCTTTATCCACACTCCAGAATTTCTCTCTCTGCTCCCAAGTTTCAATTGCTGGGGGAGATACTTCCTTTTATCCTTCCAGCCTCCACAATTGTTAAATGAGACAGATGTCTGGTGCTTATCATAGTCTTTCTTTCTCCTTTCTCTCAGCTACCTCCAATTCAACTCTATCCAGTTTTTTATGTTATTATTTGTTTATTTTGTACAACAGTACAAAAGTTTGTCTTAAAAAAAAATGGCATAAGGATGGTTAGCAGCCATCTATCCACTGTGTGAAGCCTATTTCCACAAGAGTCCGGTTAATGGACCAGGGGCGGATTTAGGAAATTATTATACCCCGGGCGATGTGGGGGGGGGGGGATTTAGGCCCCGCCCCCTTTCCGACTTCTAAGGCTGCCGGCGGCTGCACAGTATGTGCAGGTTCGTTCAGCAGTGACAGTGTGCTGTCCTGCTGCTCTGATTGTGTTTAAAACAATTGCCCCCGATCGCCCCCCCCCCCCCCCCCCCTGGATCCGCCACTGTAATGGACACCATCTCATCAGCCATCATACTCCATAACTGGACAAAAGGAAGTCTTGCTCCACCATCATAATTTGTAACATGTACAAGCAAAGCTGTGCCTCTTGTCATCTCCTCTGCAGCATCATCTGCCTCTGTGGAAATGTGATCCACCTCTGTGAGTGGAATCACATTGTCCAAAAGAACTTCTGCTTCCTGGAAAGGTAGTGACACAGAATCTGACCTGATCTGTCTGAGTATTTCAATCTCGACTCTCTCATAACCACCATAGTCTACATAGCGTATCACTACTTCCTCAGAGTCACTGTAGTAAGCTACCACCTGAGCCCTCCACCAAGGGTTATCTCTGATGGATGCTGCTCAGATCACACCAACTTCTACTGGAGTGGATAAGGTTGGAATGTCAGACCGTGAATAACAGAGAAACATTTGCTGATCCAAGTCACAGAGCGCAGGAAATGTAGTGTGTGTATGATGTTCTACAAACATGTGTCCTGCGTTCATCACATTCACCACAATCGCAGCAACTGTTCCACTATCTGGGAGCATCATCCACGATGTCATGGGGAGAGAGTGCAACACCATAGAATGGGGAGGGGCATAGATGTTAGTGAGGTTCCGTTCTTGGAACTTTTTGCCAATCAGAAACAGTGCTCTGTCTACCTGCTGCTGAGACCTTTCCATGTGACACATCTGGTAATCCTGTGTGTAAGGGACGGTAAAAATGAAATTTTTGGCACCAGAAGACTCTTTCAGGAAGCTTACACATCTGCCTTGTTTCCCAATTAATCGTCCAACCAAGTGCTTTGGTACTTCAATTTCCCAGATGACAAATTTAGATTTCCCCAGAGTTTGATTTAATGATTTAGATGCTGGCAGTGTGAGGTGTCCACTGGGGAAGGGGTGGAGATGTCTGAGCGCCCAAACGCCGCAGGGGAGGAAGGCCCCTGACTTTGTATGCAGGGCACTCGTTTTTGTTGCAAGGGAAACAGAGGAAAGAACGAGAGGGACAGCTCCTCGCCGCGGCTATACTCACGTGCGTGAGTCTACGATGGTGACTATATTGGCAGTACTGGGAAAAAAAACCACAGGGAACCTGGAGCAAAAGTCACGCTGATATCTAAGTTGTTTGTTCTTGTCCACACAAGTAGTCAGACATGTGAGGCGCAAAGATACAGACTAATATGTTTCAATGTGAACAGAATAGGTTGCTTACATTTGGCAGCATATAACAATTTCATTAGTTTACGACATCTCATTTGTAAATGTTTAAACCAGAGATAATCAACCCCGTCCCTTAAGCATCAAGACCTTGTTTTGTGACTTACCTTAAATTTGCTCAGGTGATTCAAACAAGTATTAATGGCCATTTATAATAATCATCATCAAAACTTATTTATAAAGACCAGCAAACTCTGTAGTGCTTTACAATTGGGAACAAACACAGTAATAATACAATACTGGGTAGTACAGACATAAAGGAAAGAAGGCCCTGCTTGCAAGCTCACAATCTATGGGACAATAGGAGTTGGCTACATGAGGTTAAGTCTACATATTGCATATTGGTCCAGCTAGAGTGCGAGGATAAAAAGTGATTTGTATGCTATATGATCCAGTCACACAGCAATGTTGGTCAGGGGGTCAGAGGGTTGTCGTTTTGTGTAAATTGTGTAAATGGTGGTTATAGGGTAACCTAGGGAGGATAAGAGTGTGGTTGAGGAATATTATAAACTTGCCTGAAGAGGTAGGTTTTAAGAGAACACTTTAAGATTTGTAGAGCAGAGGAAAGGAGTAGGAGTAGTTAAGGACAATTTGAGGTTGATACACGAGTAATGGATAATTGGAAGCAGGATGCATCAACAAGTACAGAAACAAGATTACTTGCAGGATAACAACAATCTGGCAAGGAAGACAGGAACAGGCAAGGCTTTTGTAGGGACTCAGGGGGTGGAGCTAGAACATGCTGGAACATCAGGAGAACAGTTAAACTGAGCTAGAACACAGAGTAAAGACACAGAGCTATCCAGCAGCCAGAATAGCTCAGTCAGCAGAGCAGCGCTCTTCAGAGGCAGATTCTCTGAGTTCAAATCCTGACATCCCCCTACTTTTTTCATGCCACAATGTAAGACTCAGTCCTAAGGAAACTTGATGTAATTAATCCCTTGGTAATAGTGGATGATAGCCAGTCACTCCATGATTTAACCCCTTCTAGTCCTTTTATATATTAGACTGGCTCCAGCTGCTCCCAGCTGCCTGTTCCTAGTGTCCTTGCTGGAAGTGTACAATTTCTTTTGACACAATTGAATTGTAAAAGAGAAATATTGTTTTTTCATTTCATAAGGTGACAACTTCCGTAGTGTAAATAGCTATTAGTATCAAACTTTTTAATAGATGTCTTAGTTGTAATCATACCATCTTTTATTTCCAGGACTAAGTCCAGAAATTCTACACTAATGTTGTCAGATTTTGAACCACAGATTTAAATAATTTTTATCCAAATAGTTACAAAATTCTTCCAATACATCTAGTGGACTATCACTAATCATTATAATATTGGCGATCTATCTCTGATAAAAGACTTTATATTTCAAATAGGGGTTCTTATCATTATATTAAAAAATCCAGTTCCCATTTTCCCATATACAAGTTGGCAAAGCTTGGTGCAAATATTGTGTCCGTTGCTGTGCCACATTTTGAAGATAGAAAGTATCTAGGAATTTGAAATAGTTCCATGATAGAATGAACATAGCTAACATGCATATAAACTCCTTATGGGCATCACTCAAGCTATTATCTAGAACTAAGAAATAACCAACCGCTTTTATTCCATTTGCATGATCTAAATATGTAAAGAGGGTTTGAATGTCAATTGTTACCTATCTATAAACCTCCCTCCAATGTATAGTTTCTAAAATCTGTAATAAAGACGTAGTCTCCTTTAGATAGGCTGGCAAGTCTACTACATATATTCTTTAAAAAAAATTCTACATATTGTGAAGCATAGGAGGTCAAAGAATCTTTACCTGCTATTATTTCTTCTCTAATGCTGAAACATTTTTCTTATAACTACTAGCATTCTCCTCTTTACATAGTTCTTTTTTAACTAGCTGATAAAATACTTCTATATACCCCCCTTCTGCTCCAGAGAAAAGAATTTGGAGGGAGGCTTTAACCTGATTTAGAAGGCCTTGATTTAATATTTTCATTTGACACGTACTCATTCTCCCCCTTTCTAAATGATATTTCAACGTAAGTCTCCTAGTAAACTTATCTAGATCCACAAATAATTCAAATTCCTTAATTTCACTTGTGGGAGCAAGAGATAGTCCCTTACGCAACAGCTTAATCTCATCATTAGAAAGTATATGATCGGATAAATTAAAAATACCTAACTTATTCAAATTAATAGGGTCTAGTAAAAGTTTTGCCTTTTCCTTTTCCTTGTTTCCCCTCCTTTGCCTGTCAGTCTGCATATCTTCTTTTCAAGAGGGAGACTATTTTTATATTCCCCTTAAGGCAAACTTTTTGAATATCGAGTCCTCTTCTAGTGTCGTGTTGGGGATAAAAAAAATCTTCATCCACATTCCAGAATTTCTCTCTCTGCTCCCAAGTTTCAATTGCTGGGGGAGATACTTCCTTTTATCCTTCCAGCCTCCACAATTGTTAAATGAGACAGATGTCTGGTGCTTATCATAGTCTTTCTTTCTCCTTTCTCTCAGCTACCTCCAATTCAACTCTATCCAGTTTTTTATGTTATTATTTGTTTATTTTGTACAACAGTACAAAAGTTTGTCTTAAAAAAAAATGGCATTAGGATGGTTAGCAGCCATCTATCCACTGTGTGAAGCCTATTTCCACAAGAGTCCGGTTAATGGACCAGGGGCGGATTTAGGAAATTATTATACCCCGGGCGATGTAGGGGGGGGGGGGGGGGGGATTTAGGCTCCGCCCCCTTTCCGACTTCTAAGGCTGCCGGCGGCTGCACAGTATGTGCAGGTTCATTCAGCAGTGACAGTGTGCTGTCCCGCTGCTCTGATTGTGTTTAAAACAATTGCCCCCGGTCGCCCCCCCTGGATCCGCCACTGTAATGGACACCATCTCATCAGCCATCATACTCCATAACTGGACAAAAGGAAGTCTTGCTCCACCATCATAATTTGTAACATGTACAAGCAAAGCTGTGCCTCTTGTCATCTCCTCTGCAGCATCATCTGCCTCTGTGGAAATGTGATCCACCTCTGTGAGTGGAATCACATTGTCCAAAAGAACTTCTGCTCCCTGGAAAGGTAGTGACACAGAATCTGACCTGATCTGTCTGAGTATTTCAATCTCGACTCTCTCATAACCACCATAGTCTACATAGCGTATCACTACTTCCTCAGAGTCACTGTAGTAAGCTACCACCTGAGCCCTCCACCAAGGGTTATCTCTGATGGATGCTGCTCAGATCACACCAACTTCTACTGGAGTGGATAAGGTTGGAATTTCAGACCGTGAATAACAGAGAAACATTTGCTGATCCAAGTCACAGAGCGCAGGAAATGTAGTGTGTGTATGATGTTCTACAAACATGTGTCCTGCGTTCATCACATTCACCACAATCGCAGCAACTGTTCCACTATCTGGGAGCATCATCCACGATGTCATGGGGAGAGAGTGTAACACCATAGAATGGGGAGGGGCATAGATGTTAGTGAGGTTCCGTTCTTGGAACTTTTTGCCAATCAGAAACAGTGCTCTGTCTACCTGCTGCTGAGACCTTTCCATGTGACACATCTGGTAATCCTGTGTGTAAGGGACGGTAAAAATGAAATTTTTGGCACCAGAAGACTCTTTCAGGAAGCTTACACATCTGCCTTGTTTCCCAATTAATCGTCCAACCAAGTGCTTTGGTACTTCAATTTCCCAGATGACAAATTTAGATTTCCCCAGAGTTTGATTTAATGATTTAGACGCTGGCAGTGTGAGGTGTCCACTGGGGAAGGGGTGGAGATGTCTGAGCGCCCAAACGCCGCAGGGGAGGAAGGCCCCTGACTTTGTATGCAGGGCACTCGTTTTTGTTGCAAGGGAAACAGGGGAAAGAACGAGAGGGACAGCTCCTCGCTGCGGCTATACTCACGTGCGTGAGTCTACGATGGTGACTACCTCTATCCTGTACTGTTCCCTGTATTACAAGGAGATCACCTTCTTGGCACATCCTGCAATACCTACTATATATCACTTTGTAAGTATCCTGCATTCTAAAGAGCATATCTTCTTTCAAGCATCCTGCATTACCCGGAGTTCATCATTCTGCAAGTACTTTGCACTTCCAAGCTGCTCATCTTCCCGCAACCGTCTACATTCAGCAAGAGCACTTACCTCAGTGAGAAGTTTGCACCATCCAGTATCTAATCTGCAGTACCAGTGACTTTACCGGTATCACTTGTTCTGTTGCTACTGCTGGTTCTAAGTCTCTAGGGCTTATTTCCAGTTCCATGTATCTGTCTGTGGGTTCCAGGTCTGTGGCTGCAACGCAGTCCTGAGTTCGCCATTCCATGTTACGGTTCTGAGTTCCTAGTCCCTGTCTCCAGTGTCAGTTCGTTCTGTTCTGAGTTTTCGGCTGTTTCCTATCTGAGTTCTTATTAGTGGATTCCAGTCCCGTGTCCCTGACCACGGGAGCCGGGATTGAGTTCCCACAAACAGCTCCAGTCAGTTATTACGGATTCCAGTCCAGTACTCAGGCACAGACTCCGGTCCTTATACTCGTATGCTGCTTGTGCTACTCTGAGGACTCTACGTGAGCTGAGAGATAATCAAGGCCTCTAGGTTCTGCTTCAGCCCTTCTCCAGCTAAGCCCAAGGGTCGCGGATCGAATCGAGAAATACAGACGACCATGACAGGATGATTTTGCGCAAACACAGAACCATCTTTAAAAGAGCCCTATCAGGAAACCGAAGCCAAAAATACAAAACCTACCCTTTTCCATTATAGCTGTGAATGCACAAGACACTTTTTGGAAGGGAGGGATAAAAGGTTTGTGCTGGGGTAGTTTGAATGATCTCTCTTCTATTATAGAAATAAAAAAATGCTTATTAGTCTCCATTGCATTTAACTGACCATTATTAATACTGGCATCTTATTGGGCATTATTGCTACCAGTGGGCAGCTTATAGGGAACCATTATTATTGCTTCCTATATCCATAATATACATGGGCAATGCTGTGTGCACTACTGTTAGGTGCACGTAGCTCTACCTTTTCAAGCAGAGCTGTGTGAAGCAGGAGCAGGGTCCAGCCGCCTCAATTATACAGAGCCCCAGGCTTGGAGGGGGGTTGCCAGGCACTAGGACCCCCGTGGTTTGCCTATGTATTATATCTTTATGGGCATTACCACTGTCAGATCTGGAGGAGCATCATCACTGGCTTATTATATATTGTTGTGAATTGGTTTATATGATTTTGTCGTTGGCAAATACAGTTATGTTTTTGGAAACTTCTTGATTTTGACCACAGTGTCTCAGGCCACATTATAGCTGCCACTAAGACTGCATCAACAGATGCGGATTGGTGGGCTAGCGGACCGGCACGTGTGCCTGGCCTCTTAAATGTGTATTTTTTTTAATAGGAATTTTATTCTATTTTATCACAACAAATGAATACACGAGCAACAGGTTTTATTTGATTTAGACAATGCATCACTATTTTATTAATCATGAAAGGGCACGAACGAGCTTGGGCGGACTGAAAGCGGAAGTGGTCTGTAGGCAGTGTAATAAGTGAAGATAAAAGAGAAGGAAAAAGGGGGTTGGGATCATTTCCTATCATAGGCTGAGCCAGCTCAGTCTATAAATACACTTTCTTTTATGCACTCATAGTTGTATTTTAGGTGGGTGTATAATGCATTCCCCACGCACTTTGGAGCAAGTGCACGCTAACATATACAAGAGTGTCCCTTTTAGTTATGAATAAATCTATTCATCATTCAAGGTTAAAAAAGTAATAGAAAAACATTATCAACAAAGTCTTTGCTACAATATCTCAAATTTATTACCAGTCATTTATCTGTAAGCGAGTTACAATAAACTGCCTAATGGTTGTTCTAGCGGTCTGTTCCCATTATGTCTGCTTCTTTCCCTCCCCCTCCCTCCTCAAATTTTTGTAATCATATAGTTGCCCCCCCCCCCATCCTTAGTCCTCACATCTCCTCCTAAATTTATATTCTCACATTCCGACAAATATTAACAACAAAAAAAGGGGCTGTCAGACCCAACCTCGGCACTTGCCATATTTTTCCCTCTTCAGCCCTTCAGGCGCAAACATCAATATGATTTCAGTCAAAGGTTTAAAGGAACATGTATCTTTGAGATTGTTTCTCCGGTAAAGTTGCTGTGAGAAAGCGGTAGAGAAACCAAATATATCATACTTGCCAACTCTCCCGGAATGTCCGGGAGATTCCCGCACTTAGCGTGAGAGAGAGTGGCGATCTCCCGGATCTGCCCACTGCCTAGTGAACTGGGCAGATTTTTTTCCAAAACACCACGATTCACTGGAAATCGCGGCGTTTGACCCGATTTTCGGAGCCCCGCCCCCTGCACGCCCACCTTCCCCGGCAGGCTCCCGGACCATACTTGTCATAAGTTGACAAGTATGAAATATATATGTTTAAACAGTATTTTGTTGCAGAAAACACATTATATTTATATAATAACAGAGGACATGTCATTTAAAAATCTCTATATCTTCTTGTAGAATATAATTTTTATCAGACTCCCTTTTTATTTTGTTTTCAAAATTGACCATGTAACAATTCATTAAAAATGAAATGCTAAATATACACAATTTCTCTGGCCCCAGTACTTAAAGGGACTGTCCACTTCATCATCAACATTTATTTGTATACCGCCAGCAGATTCCGTAGCGCTGTACAATTGGGAACAAACAGTAATAAAACAATACTGGGTAATACATACAGACAGAGAGGTAAGAGGGCCCTGCTCGCAAGCTTACAATCTATGGGACAATGGTTTGATACACAAGGGTAAGTGCTAACTCCACCTTTAGACAACAGGCTCAGGGCCAGCCACAGTACATGTCACAGGCAATAAGCCTGCAATAGACATTGTTATCACACTCCAAAAACCCACCCCCTAAGCTCTTCTGTTCCCTTTTTCTGGCACCCGCACCCCTGGCTCTCTCCATTCAACCCCTGCCCTGTTGACAGCTGCACAGTCCAATCAGATGAGAGTCAGAGAACACACATCATCACCACTGATTGGTACGTAGGGTGCAGAGGGTGACATCTGTAGTAGTTGGTGTCTGTGAAAACGTATCTGCACTGGGCCATACCCGAAAGCAGAAGTACAAAAAGGAACGCTGGGCAGTCGGAAGTTCTGTCCCTGACCAACGGAACGCGTCATTCATTCTCAGTGTTCTAGGCAATAAGAAATATCTCCCTTCTGCCATAATACCAAACAAATAAAAAATATAAACACACAATATTTTCAAATTTAATTGAATAAAGAGCTGCTTCAGACTCTTATTCACTGCGTTATTAAATTTCAATACAAAACGGAAAAATCCTCAAGAAAACAACAGTTAATGACTCTGATGGAGCAAACAAGAGAAAAGAGGATTTTATTTTAATAAAGTGGTGGACACGTTTTTGGTACTCTATTCAGCATGGGGATGGCAGCCTCTGGGTTTTTTTGTTCTCCCTCCCCATAGAGGCGGCAGCCTCTGCTTTTTGGCTATAGCAGAGGATATCCATGCTTGTGATCTCTCTGTTATAGTGGAAACCTGCCCAGCCAGTCTAGCACTGAAGCTGGCTAAGAATGGGAACAGGATGGGTTATTGGCATTTTAAATCTTAAATAAAATGTATTTATTTAATTTTTAAAAAAACACTATTTAAGAAAAAAAAAAATTTGCATGAATAAACCACTGCCCAAAACATAATTCACCTATTTAATAAATCTGAAATGAAATCTTCTTTTCTTCTTTCATCTTCTAAATCCAGTGTAGTCCACATAAGTACGGCTGTACATAGAGATTGCATTATCTCTATGGAGTCCACAATGGAAATAAAGGTGGAGCCTTTACTTTAACCCTGGGAACTTACATATCAGAGACAAATGGTGTAGGGTACTTTAAACATCTCTGCAGAATAGCAGAGGTATGTCATTTTCAGATTTATGATGTTACATAGGATGTAGATGGCCTGAAATCTACAATCTGTATATTAATAAATGATATATACATTATAAATTATATCACAAATAAGCTGTATTTTAACCAAGTAGGAAAACAATATGACAACTTTAAATGATTTACATAATGGTTCCAAATTATAATAGTTGCAATCCTTTGCCATACTTAGGACTCATACACATGGGTGCTTTACGTGAGTCTGTGGTGCATCCCCTCTCATCTGCATTTGCAGACTGTTGAAAGCAGCTAATGAAGCAATCTAAATACAGAAGGCACGAATGTACAGTACAGTTTTACATTGTCACCACCTGCTGGTTGAAATAAGTATTGCATTACCCAAGTCACTCTATCGAGTTTATGTCAGGCTGAATGGATAGTTATATGAGGACACAGTACTTGCTAAGAATATATTTTGGGTCCAGTTACAGATCTACCAGTAGAGGCTAAAGGCAATTTATGTAACAATTTCTGCATCTGGACTAGGCAGTGCACTTCTCTCCTAAATCCCTGATCATATGACCAAGATCAACTCAGCTGCAGTTTAAAGTCCATCTCTGTCCTGTACAGGAGAAGGAAACATGTCTAGACTTTTTTAACAGATAAGAAGAATGTTGTTGCCAATCAATTCATGCTGCTGCAAATCTGCATCCAATATTCAAAGAGGTGAATGTGAGTGATTATAGCATTTCTACACCAGCAACGCACTTAGGACTTGGTGTAAGAAAGGCACATTGACATGTTGCAGAATACAGAACATCTTCAGGTGTTCGGTCCAGGAATGCAGTCTGCGACTCTACAAGGCTCAGCCCTCCTTCTATATGGGGGCAAAACCTTTGTATGACACAGATTCCTCTGTCTTCTGCTTGTGGCAAAGAAGCTGGTCCATGTTTAGAGACTCTTGCACCAAACCAAGAAATAGATTACATATGAAAGAGTAAACAAGCTTGTCTAAACCCAGGCAAACCTTCAGAAGTTCATGAAGGTGAAGATGAATGATCATAAGAAGCAGAAACTGCTCTTAGTGATAGCTGAGAACATAAAACACTAATGAGATGAAGTTTCATTATGTAACATTGATTTCATTCAATGAGTCATTTCCCCCATTTCCTCTACATACATTCTTACAATGCAACTTGTAGCTCCAAGTGTTGCAAAAATGAATAACTGTTTAAAAAAATATAGCTATTATGTAACTACTGTCTGAATAATTTATACTTTGTAAATGTAATAGATATACCGAATATGATTATCTTATGAGCAATCAAAGTGATCAATAACACATTTCATGTTCTCCAGAAAGGTTACATCATTAATTGGTAGTGGCTGCTAATTCCTAATTGGAGAAATGTTGGGTGGTGAGCGAGGAAGCATTGTAGTAGCCAAAGTAATAAAGACCTTTTAGGGGTCCTTAAATGTTTCTTAGGGGCCCAGTAATTCCCTACTTTACCGGGAGTCTTGGGGGGTGGGGTGGGGGGGGGTCTCATCCTAATCAAGGAATCTTGTAGACATTCCACTATGGTTTTTTTATTATTATTACAGATGTGTGGCAAATTCATACAATTCAACAGTTCTATGAAATGTTCAGTGACAATAAATGATTCCATACATTGAAATGATTTCTCTGTTATCAGCATGTGTCTATGGCTGAGCCTTTGTATCTACTTCCCTTTATGTTATCTACAACCTATGTCTGCACAGTATGTGCCTCACAATGCACCCACGCGTTTTCATAAGCAAAGTTCCCAACATTGGAGACTTCACCCTTTCCCTGCCAGGGGTCTGCACCAATATTACACCACAGGAGGACCAGTCATTAATTCACATTCCCAACGCTGGGATTTACCTATTTTTTACATTTTACTCTCCCCAAATACGTTTTATATCATTGTTTTCCCGGACAGATATATTTTTAATATCTTGGTATTATATATTAAAAAAAAGTGGGTGAAAAGAAAACATTTACTCTTTATTTTTACATGTGGTGTTTTAACATCTAAACATTTAGTAGTAAAGTATATATTTACTATACCTTAAGAGATAGAAAGCCAACCGGTGGCTGTCCAGCTGCTGTGGAACTAAAAGTCCCAGCAGGTCCTTTGTCATGTTTATCCTGCCAACTCAATCCAAAGTCATTATATTCACTGATTTCATTTCTTACAGTATTATACATCAATTCATCAGCTTTGTACTATATACTTTCTTCCAGCTATTCATCTCCCCTTTTCTATTTACTATATCTTTCATTGTAATTTTACTCCTGTTTGTTTTATTATTATGTTTTTATTTCATTGATATATTTGTTTTTCCCAACTCTTTATTACTTGTTACCATTATTTAATTATATTATTATTAATTTTACTATATGTGCCCCATAGCCTCCGGGTAGTGTAGGAACTATTGAGGAGACAGGACGATGTGGGGCCCAGCAATCCTGGGGAGCCCTTTTAGGTCTGAGGCCCACGCAAAGGCCTATTTTGACTGGTTCAACCTTTTAAGATATTATAGACATCTCACAAAAAGAATCATTGTGATCATAAGCGTTTCAACTTTCATACCAAAGTATAATGGAAAGTTTTCTTTTATTTCTTGTTCAGTATTTATTTTTAATGTATATATAAAAGTTTCCCCGCAATTCAATGTATGTACAGAAGCTTTGAACCAGTCCATGCAGAAACAGTGTGAGCGTTGGTGGTGAGCCATGTTTTTCCACAGGTGCGGAATACTTTTCTTGACTCAGGTGATATTATTACGGGCAGTTTTTGCTACATTTGGTTATTTGGACTGGTTTTATAACTATACTAAGTATTGCCTATTGCTTATTAGTTTACTTGTGTCCAGAATCCTTTAATAATACGGAATATCCATAGACGGTGATAAAGGTTAGTTTCCTCTGTCTGAAATTTAGGAAATATCGGAGAGTCACAAAGTCTTATCATATATCACCTGTGGGGTGAAGTCGGCCCTTCAGCTGCAGGGCCCCGTGTAGCTGCTGCCCATACCACGCCATGCCCTGTTACCCTCTGCGGTATCCACAGTCAGCAGGAAACTTAATAAGCTTCCGGCTGTGTGGCACTGCAAGGGGTTAGCTCCGCTCAGAGGGAAGGGAAGGGATACTCTGGTATTCCTTTACTCTGTGAGCAAGAAGTGAAATGTAGAGTTGGGACAGAGAGGCGAAGGAGGAGGAGGCCGACACACACTATTAGGAAATCAGAGATAAAGTTTAAGAATTTGAAAAAATTAAATAATATTTTTTAAAGGGATCCTGGATTGGGAGAGTTGTGATATGAGTACACCAGTGTTCCCATATGTTTTGGTACGTATTAATACTAGAGATGGTCACTGACCCCCGTGTTTTGGTTTTGGATTCGGTTTTGGATCTGGATTACTGTCGTGTTTTGGTTTTGGTTTTGGTTTTGCAAAACCGCCATTGCGTGTTTTGGTTTTGGTTTTGGTTTTGTTTGGTTTTGTTTTGCTATTTTGTTGAAAAATACATGTTTTTGTGCCTAAAATAACCCAATTTAGTGCTCCAACTGTTTTAGAGACAAGTAATCTAATTGTTGAGGTAATAAATCATCCAAAAAAACTGTTTAATTCTTCGTTGGTAGGCCTTCATTTATTCTACACACAAAACAGATTATCTTCCTCTCCATCTATGCATATTGGTAATGCAGCCATCGTCTTTGGATGTATATTACACCCTACACTTATAGTTAAATATGTAAAGAAATGGAAAAAGACAGTTTGCTTTCTGTCTCTATAGGTCCCCCTCCACTTTTTTAAAAAAACAAAAAATTCAGCCATTATAGACTGTACAATATTAATTGACATGGAGAAAGCCAGTTTGGTTTCTGTCTCTCTAGGCCCCCCTCCACTTGTATAAAATACTAAAAAATTCAGCCGTTATATACTGTACAATATAAATTGAAATGGACAAAGGCAGTTTGGTATCTGTCTGCATCAGATCCTCTCTCCACTAGGAGTAAAATAGAAAACTATTCAGCCGTTATATAATCTAGAATATAAATAGAAATTGAGAAAGGCAATTTGGTATCTGTCTGCATCATAATCATCAACATCATCATTAGCGCCCTCGTCGCCTACACAAATCTCCCCCTCATCCTCTTCTAATTCCAAAGTGGCATCCTCAATTTGGGTATCACCGGCTACACACGGGCTATTAAGGCACACATCAGCAGAATGCTCACGATTAGACATCCCACTGTTGGATGGACTCTCCACAGGGATTGTTGTCATTTGTGAATCAGAGCAAATATTCTCCTGTAATGCCTCACTGTTATCTTGCAGCTCGGGTTTGACGCGTAACAGTAGTTGTGCACCAATTGTAGGCTGGGTAACTTTTTGGGATCTGCCACTAATAGCCAAAGGTGAAGGCCTCATTCTCTCTTTGCCACTGCGTGTGTAGAATAGCATGCTTGCAATTTTTTTTTTATCGTCACTTAACTTTTGCTCAGTTACACTTCTTTTTCGCTTCAACACAGTAAATTTTTTTTGGGTTTTTGTTTTTTGCACTAATTTGAAAACACTCTGTTGTTTGACATCGCCTTGGCCAGATGACGTACTGGGAACACTAACATCAGGACTGGTGACAGAACCTGGTTGCTCATTCAGATCATATGTGGACTGCTTTGAATCCATTCTGAGCACAAACCACTGGGGAGTGCTAAAAATTATTTAGTAGATACTGCTGACAGATATGACTTTTGACAGCCAGAAATATTAATGCACAATTAGGGAGGACACCCCAAAAGCACTGAGGTGTGCTAAAAATTATTTAGTAGATACTGCTGACAGAAATGACTTTTGACAGCCAGAAATATTAATGCACAA
Organism: Mixophyes fleayi; assembly: GCF_038048845.1. NCBI lineage: Eukaryota > Metazoa > Chordata > Amphibia > Anura > Limnodynastidae > Mixophyes > Mixophyes fleayi. Next base: position 33,295,845 of record NC_134402.1, read on the forward strand.
TTAGGGAGGACACCCCAAAAGCACTGAGGAGTGCTAAAAATTATTTGGTAGATACTGCTGACAGATATGACTTTTGACAGCCAGAAATATTAATGCACAATTAGGGAGGACACCCCAAAAGCACTGAGGAGTGCTAAAAATTATTTAGTAGATACTGCTGACAGATATGACTTTTGACAGCCAGAAATATTAATGCACAATTAGGGAGGACACCCCAAAAGCACTGAGGTGTGCTAAAAATTATTTAGTAGATACTGCTGACAGAAATGACTTTTGACAGCCAGAAATATTAATGCACAATTAGGGAGGACACCCCAAAAGCACTGAGGAGTGCTAAAAATTATTTAGTAGATACTGCTGACAGATATGACTTTTGACAGCCAGAAATATTTATGCACAATTATGGGGACACCCCAAAAAGCGCTGGGGAGTGCCAAATATGAAGAAAAAATAATAAACCTCTATCCTCCTCTCTGCACTAGCGATTTTGGTTAGAGCAATTGCAAGAACAATATTGTATTCTCTGTCCCTGCTCTAATTAGCCTATGACTACACCCTGCTCTCTCCCTCTGTCAAATGGCGATGGATTGCTGTGGAGGCGTGTATTTATAAAGTTGAAGTATCGCGAGAACCGAGCCCCGAGATCCGACGACGTCACAATGACGTTCGGCCTCGATTTGGATTCGGAATGGGCGGGAGAGTACCGAGCTGCTCAGCTCGGTACTCGGATACCCAAAGTTCGGGTGGGTTCGGTTCTCGGAGAACCGGACCCGCCCATCTCTAATTAATACCATCATGGAATACACTTGTGATGTAATCCATTGAGACAATGAACCAGATAGGTGATGTAATGACTGGAATACATGGCGGGTTTGGATGAGAGATTAATATATATGTGCGGACCTTTGAGTGAAAGGTATAATGTTTCCTCTATTTGTTGTATGTCTCCTTGGGTCAGAGAGTTCATGATGAGTTTTTAAGAATTGTATACCCTCCCAAAGATGGGTCCAGGGACTATCTAGTGTGCAAAGTTCATCAGTGTTTTCCTGTGAACCCGAACCCAAAGGGAGGGACAGAGAATTAAGATAAGGACCAGTCCTAGCACTATTTTAAGATTAGTAAACTAATATTTTTCTACACTCTAGTTCCTCTGCCAATTCAATGTGTGTGTCACACAATGTAATGCTATCTTTCCCTTCCACCGGTTTATCTCAAAGAAGGAACTATTTAAATATCTATTGTGCGTCATTCCAATATTAACACATAAAAGTATAGTACTACTTATCAGGTAGCAAGGTCACATTGTCCATTACAGATATAATATAAAATATGGACATTTAAACTGTCAATCACAAATTATTGTAACTAGCAGATCCCTTGCATACCGTTACGACTCTTAGTTAGACTTAACTGCTATCTCTGATCTAGACAAGTATAAGAAATGCCAATGTGACCTGTTCTCAGGTAAGATATTGTCTCTCAAAATAAGGCGTTGGTTGATCAGTCGTTTGGGTTCAGCATTTTAGTAGCAGGTGTTCTAAGCGTAGCGATAACACTGGAATTATTAGCAAACAAAGAAATCTATGTTGACAGGTATTAAAAAAATAGATATGTCCTGAATTCCCTCCGAGGAGATTTTACAGTTCCGGCAGTCATGCATTTTTGGTGCTGTGTAACTTATCAGGAAGTATAGATGATTCAACAGAGTGTTATGTGAGAAATTCCCCTCTTATGAAGAGATGTCTTTATCTCAGTATCCAACATAAACAGGAGGAACCCATAAAGATGTATTCCAATAATTACAAGATCTTGAACAGAAACTCTGACATTGTTCTTGCAGTATCTATTTTATTACACTGTGATCCATTTTCACTTTGAATATTTCTAATTAATAGAGTGTTAAATGATTGCAAGACCTGCTTTCAGTGACTTTTTTTTACTGGGATTGGATATACGAGCCCATTTGGTTCCAGACTTAATTATAGTGTATACAAATAACACAACATTTATGTATGCATGGGAACATCTGTCTGAACAGAGCAGGGATCGGAATAGGTGTCTGGGGAGACAGCATGCGCAAACTATTGGGGGGAGAGGGGGGTATCTGGCGCTGGAAATGCCAACGCTGGCCCTGACAACCCAGGCCTTAGTATACAGTAAAATTTTCATACCCCTAATTTGTAGTACAACTCCATAGCAACCCCCCTATATACAATGCTGCTCTAGATGCCCTACTGTATAGAGCACAACTACCATACAATTAGTATAAAGCACCTATTCCATACACACACTAAACAGTGCACTTATTATGGCCACAGTCACATTCCCCAGTATGTAGTAGAGATCCACATGCCCCCCTCTATACAGTAAAGTCACATGTGACCAGAATATAGTAGAGCATTGTCACGATACTAGAGCATCTATTGGCTATCGATCTGCACCAATCAAATGGAAAGTATGCCCAGAGTTAACCAGCGATAACTCCTGCACCAACACCCTTAGCCACTTTTCCTACAATGTCTGTGTTTTCCAGAGTGGTAGGAGCTATGTCTTCTCTTTAATTATGGAGGACCCCCCCTCACATCTCATGTCTACTTCTTATAGACTCCCATGCCTCTTATCTAACCGCCTTGCTTCATTATATCTCATATAACTGCTGCCCCAGTGGTACTTATCTCCCCTGTCTTATATTTGCTCACTTTGTCTTTGCATGACTCTTCTGCCTGTGTTTTCATCTTTGCTCCCTCCTGCCTGTTCTTCCTGCCTCTGTAGGTCAATGAACAACCTATCACTTTACTCTCATTGTTGTGTCAGCTTTTAGCACTTACTTGGACTCAAACTTGCAAAGAGCGTAGCTCAGTCTGATGCTCTCCCAGATTTACAGATATCCTGGGGTTCATACCCCGCCCCCCTCCCCCCACTGCCGTAAATAACCACAGTGAAGGCGATGATTGCACTAATGGCACACATTGGGAATCATTGTGAGGGACATCATTGGGGATGGGTTGGAATAAGAACAATGAGGGGAATCAATTTTTGGGTTTCTCTTGAGAGAAGTGGTTCCTAAATGGACATAACCAAAAGGACATAGCCGGAGCACCCACTTTCATTCCAGAGAACATTTTGACAATACCCCCTCACCCCCCATTACCAGCCCCTCAAGTACAGCTTTTTTAAAACATTTTCCCCATGTTGTGACACCTGTTTAGCTTTGGCATTGGGTACAGGTGGCCATCCTGCATCGATGGCAGATAAATGGTTATTTCATTATGTTGCTTTTGACCCAGAGCATGGAAAGTTCTTAAAGTCTGCCGGTATTTTTATTGAAAGAGTACATGTCATAAGTGCATATTATATACAGATATCAAACATGTCACATATCCTGCATGTTACAGCCACACAGTTTGTTATAAATGATTTTATGATTGTACACCATGTAAGCTGCACCTTGGGGCATGGCATGCTGGCACTTGTAGTGACACAAGAGCGCAGTATACATGGTACCCCGATCGGTAACTACTAAGTGTTGCACCATCAACAATAAATTATTGCCCCATCAACAATAAAATAGTAAACGTGAGGACACAGAGTTCACAGACAACTAGATAGGTGAAAAACTAATACTAATACTTTATTACGCAACAACATTCAGACTTGTGTATATATATATATATATATATATATATATATATACATATATATATATATATATATATATATATATATATACATGCAAATATTATTAACAAAATGCCAGAGGTGTACTGCTACCTAATGTTCAGTACTTTTGTGCACTGTGACCATAATGTCGCCCACTCCAGCCAGATATACGAATAATTCACTCTCAAGGATGCTGGCCGTCTGCGCCAATATAATCCACAGACCCTTTCGGAGCCATTCTCCCAGTAGTCACAAAAGCTCTCCAGTTACAATCGCCCAGGTGGTAGATGGCTGCAATGTATTGTGGTCCATACTCCGCTATCTTCACGCCTCTAACAGCTTGAAAGAGAGAAGATTATTTGTCACCCAGCTTCTTACACGGGCACACAGCTTCACCAAGTCTGTGGCAAATTTCCCTCTGGTTAACAGCACAGTCCAAGGATAACAACTCAAAGCAGCCATCCGATCCCTTTTAGCCGGCCAAGTTCTTCCCTGGAGCAGGGTTAAATCCACAAGACCTGGCAAAGTCGAAACTCCTAGCCACTCCCAAACTCTCCCTCCGCAACTGCTCTGGTAGGTGTGCCATACATTCACTCACTGTAGACGAAATTAGCACAAAGCATTGACCCAGGACCGCAAAGCGATTAGCTGGTGACGGCATCATCCGTCGTATTAGACTTGAAGGTGATTATCCAGCAGAAATATATTTCATTGACAATAATAAACATTAAATACCAAACACCTGAATGCACAAGCCTCCGAGGGATTACAGGTTCCTTTGTCTGAGGCCCAGGCATGGTTATGCATGAATCACATACTTGGCTGCATATCCAAGTATCGGTAGTAAACAAAGATTTGTCTGAATATTTAGGACAACGGACAGGAATTCCCCCACTCTGCAGGAATGTTAGTGCAATTATTTGGTTCAATCTGAACAATGATCTAATCTGTACAGCCAGGCTGATAGAAATACATCAGAGATATAGAAAATAGATCAATATAAAGGTTATAAACAACGCAGGAAATTAATGGCTAAAAGGGACCTGTTTCTACAACCAATATTAATGTGATAAAGATGAGTTACAGCAATGATGGTTTACAATTGACCCCTCATTTCCTCACAAGTATTACCCCCATAGTATAATTAGATTTTATTATATAATGATACATTTATGGTCTTTTGGACACTGTGGCAGTGATCCCCCTTCATCTCCCTTTCCATAAATACTGTGGGTAACTGCATAACTATACTTTTAATGTAATGTGCCACCTTAGATGTATGCACCTATATATGTATAACTTAAATTAAAAGTGTATGTATAAATGTAAAAAAAAATGATATGCTGGTCTAGTGAGGCCCGAGAACTGGAGAGTAGCACTGCCAGAAGCCTTCCAGGCAGCCCTGGAAAAGTTCTAATGAAGCCAGAAGTGTTGCCTCCTGTCAATGGTCGGAGATGGCAGCAGGGATAAAGCCCTGGAGGTAAGCCTGGGTGAAAGATCTAAAGATTCCATCATCCAGCCCAGACTCAGGGCACCAGCTACAAGATTGGGCTGTACCTGTATAAGGGTGAACACATTTTTGCCACTTTAGTGAATGTCCAAGCTGACCCTCATGCACTGCTAAGGAGGCAACCAGGATCAGTTAAAGGTACTGGTTTATTCACCCCCAAAAAATATAAAAGAAGAGACAGAATGTTACACATTCTAATGGTGTGTGTATATTAAAAGTACTCATAAGAGCTGTATAAGTCGCTCTCTTTTGTAAAACCCCAGAACTGCCCCCTCTACCATCTATTATTAATCGTATTTGGCAGGTTTACCACATGGAAAATATTCCGAGTATCCACCACCATACCCCTGTCCAATTTTACAATGTCTAGAGTCCCTGGACTGAGTACCATGGGACCTCCACCCTGGCGTTTTAAGGCCAATAACCTTCCATACTTCTCTATGTCTATCTCTATTTTCTTGATTGTTTAATATCTTTATTGTCTCTTTCCCGACTAGTAACTTCCTCTCCCTTCCTTTCCCCTTTCGTTCTTCCCTTTCTCTATCTCTCCTCTTACTTTTTTCCCTGATGCTAACTGGTTTTAGCTCTAACCTGTTAACTCAATCTGGAAACGAACAATTTTTTTGATTGCTTTATTGTGTATGTTTCCTACCCTCTGTTTTTGTATTTCACTGGTAAAACCCCAATAAAAAAATGTTTATTCAAAAGAGCTATATAAGTCAATAAACACCTTTACTACCAAGATCCTGCTTGTTCCTGTGAACTTCTGTCTGATGTGTTTCTGTGACCACTGGATTAAAGCAGTCCTGGTCCAAAGTCATTGGTGAGGAAAGAAATCGTCTGTAACCGGAAAACAAGTGCTGCAGCAGTTACAGATTGTCCAAGAAATATAAGTTGTTCCAGGTACCAGTGAAGGCGCCTGGTGGTGGCAGCGAAATCTTCCTACAACCGAAGACACAACACCGGTGTGATGTTCACACTCGCAGTTAGAGACTGGCTTGGCCAAGTGTCGCCAGTAGGAGTAGTCGGTGATGACAGCCAATGAAATACCGTAAAGCCTGGTGGAGTGGAGTGGCAAGTAAGACTAGAATCACAACACTTTTATTCCTGGCAGAACTGAAGGTCCACACAGGTCCAAACAGTGAATTCTCTTAGGTGGAGTAAATTTTTAACTAGCAATATATTCCAACAGAACTTCATGAGGTGTGTCCTGCAGCACCGAAGCATAGTTACCCCCTCCGACCAGGTCTATAGACCAATAGGCAACGGAGATTGTTGGCATGTGAGCTCACACGACTTACAAGATGAAGATGGAGCAGTGGAGAAACCGTGTTTCTCAAGCAGGGATTCTTACTGAAGCCCTGCACAGCCAGTAGGGTAGCATGGGTGACATTTTCAGGAAGGAGGGGGTTAAATTAAAATATTTATGTTTACTGGTCCCTTAAACAAGTTTGGCGGTATAGAACAATTACATATTTAAGATCTGAGTTAAAATCTCACATCAGAAAATCATGGATAATGGATGATTTTCAGATTTAACCCAAAAGGGGTTCTAGACCTTCTCAGTATCTACTACTAGTAGGCATTTGAGACTAGATTTATAATATGCATTTCTTTATTTCATGTGAAAATGTTCTTATTTCTTCCTAGTGGTTCTGTGGTTACCAAGCAGGACCATATTACTGTTTATTATCCATAACTGCATTATAAAAGCCAGTGCTTAAACTGTAGATAAAAAAGAAAGACGTTCAAAAGAACATATGCAAAACTTAAAAAAACTTATGCTGGAAGGACATTAAATTTATCTTTACACATTAAATTCTATGGGTCCAAAAGAAGTGCTGGAATTGCATTCCTGAGCATTCCAGCACAAGTTAAGCCCTGATAAGAGGCTATGGTCATAGGATGCAGATAGTAAAATTCAAGAGCAAACTGCAGCTAACTCCTGCTTGCCAACACATCATGTATGGGGGGGGAGTAGAGTGTTATAAATTTAGTCTCAACTGCCCACATGTCATATATACTGCGAATTTTATGAACAATCCCTTTCTGAGTCATTTTGAATATTCATTTTATTCACCACCAGGGTATTGCAGTCAGATCAATGGTAAATATTTGTAAATTCAGAGTCAGGGTTATGACTTTGCATCAATCTAAACTGAAGCAAGGACAGGGTGGAGTAATAATGAATAAATAACATAAAATTAGAAATATTTAAATTGATGACACTGTATGGACAAACTTATAATTAAGTGTTCAGACGCTTAACCATTACACAAACAGGGACTGTAATGACATTAGAATAAAATACATATACTTTAATATGGAGTTTGTCCCACTTTTGCAGCGATAACAGCTTCCACTCTTCTTGGAAGGCTTTCCACAAGATGTTGGAGTGTTTTAATGGGAATTTGTGCCCATTCATTCTGTAGAGCATTTATGAGGTCAGGCACTGATGTTGGACGAGAAGGCCTGGCTCGCAATCTCTGTTCCAGTTCATACCAAAGGTGTTTGATGGGGTTGAGGTCAGGGCTCTGTGCTGGCCAGTCAAGTTCTTCCACACTGAACTCCTCAAACCATGTCTTTGTAGTCCTTGCTTTATGCACTGGGGTACAGTCATGTTGGAATAGAAAAGGGCGTTCCCCAAATTGTTTCCACAATATTGGAAGCATAGCATTATCCAAAATGACTTGGTATGCTGAAGCATTAAGATTGCCCTTCACTGGAGATAAGGGCCTTAGCTCAAACCCTGAAAAACAGCCCCATACCATTATCCCTCCTCCACTAAACTTCACAGTTGGCATAATGCAGTCAGGCAGGTAACGTTCCCCCAGCATCCGCTAAACCCAGACTCGCCCATCTGACTGCCAAACAAAAAAGCGTGATTCGTCACTACACAGAACACGTTTCCACCACTCCACAGTCCAGTCTCAGTGTGCTTTACACCACTCCATCCAACGCTTGGCATTGGTCTTGGTGATGTGAGGCTTGTATGCAGCTGCTCGGCCATGGAAACCCATTCCATTAAGCTCCCACCACACATTTTGTGCTTACATTAATGCCAGTGCAAGTTTGGAACTCTGCAGCTATGTAATCAGCAAACCGTTGGCGGCATTTATGCACTATGCGCCTTAGCAGACCCCGCTCTGTGATTTACCGTGGTCATCCACTTCGTGGTTGAGTTGCTTCCACTTTCTAATAATATCACTTACAGTTGACCTTGGAATATCCATTTGGAATGAAATTTCACGAACTGCCTTATTGCAAAGATGGCATCCTATCACAGTACCACGCTTGAAGTCACTGAGCTCTTCAGAGCGACTCATTTTGTATCACAAATGTTTGCAAATGAAGACTGCATAGCTAGGTGCTTGATTTTATATACCTCTGGCAACGGATCTGATTGAAACACCTCAATTCAATAACTAACAGGTGTGGCCAAATACTTTTGTGCATATAGTGTATATTAGACAGGCACAACCCTTTGATTATGCTACGGTGCACAAACAATATCCAAAACATAGAAACAAATAACAAACAACAACGTTCTTGGAACTATTTAAACCAGGTAAGAGTGTGTGATTTCAGGTTTGCTGAAAAGCCTGAAGAAAGAATGCGCTGACATTCTGAAACATCTACATCAGCGTTTTTTGTCTGTAACTTTTCACACATTTTCAATGTAGCACCTTAGATCAGTTATACTTTGTTTGTTTTTTGTTTTTTCTTTTTTATTTACAAATCCCGGATTTGCTGTCCTTTAGTTTTATATATATACACACAAGTACTGAAAGGATTGAAAGTTTCATCAGTAATACATGGAAACATAACATAGTCATAACCAACAAGCGTTTCAATCGGTGTCTCTGACATTCTTCAGGGGCACTGTATAAACAAACTGCGGACATTTAAATACCCTAAAAGGTGCCAACAGCGAGCAATCAATGATCCTAATCCGTCTAACCAACTCAGCTGAGCAAAAAGAAGCCTCAGCAGGTAACTATGCAATCTCAGATGATAAGCGGGTAGAGGAAAGCTATAAGGAGCCGTATGAACATTAAAAACGAATAAACTATGAAGTACTATATACAATCCAGTTGCTCACTTCATATAGTCGGTGGTAGTCATTAACACAAAGCTGGAGATCCCCACACTAGTTACAGCGATATGGTAATCACAACTCACATAAAATGATATCTTCACAATTCACATACTGTGACAAGTGACGTAAAGGTCACTGTCACTCTTTTGTGTTTTCAGGCATTATTCTATGTCAGTATGCGAAGATGTCTAATTTTATGACAGTTGGAGATTAGGTGAGTCGTGTTTTCCATATTGCTGTTACTACTGTCTGGATTTTCTGCCTTCGCTATCACGTACCGCACCCCATATGGTTCCAACCAGCTTGAAATGTTGTAGAAGAAGCACATACGATATAATGTTTATAGACGGCGAGATGATATGAAGCCATAGTACGGAGCTATTAATTCCCTAGGAACCGCATGAGGGCAGCTTAGCAAGAATAAATACAAGAACGAATGCCAATACAGAGCAAGTAATGCTTAGTCCAAGACCTGTAATGATAAAAATTAAAAACAAGACACACAAAGTAGAAATTGTGACAAAAAAACCCCAAAAATCAAATAGGTGTACAGTATAAAGGCTATAGGGGGTATATTTACTAAACTGCGGATTTGAAAAAGTGGAGATGTTGCCTATAGCAACCAATCAGATTCTAGCTCTCATTTATTTAGTACATTCTACAAAATGACAGCTAGAATCTGATTGGTTGCTATAGGCAACATATCCACTTTTTGCAAACCCGCAGTTTAGTAAATATACCCCTAAGTTTTAGGAAACAAATAAACTAAAAAAAAAGTAAAGCACTGATACAATTGCAACAAATAGCAGCATGAGAAGAACCCAGGTCATACCGAAAAATAGCAATACCATAAATAAGTTACTTGCCCGCTAAATAGGCTTAAACTTGCCATTAAAAAAAATATATATATATATATATATATATATATATATATATATATATATATATATATATATATCCGTATAGGATATTTAATAACTTGTATAGTATAATAAAGAGAAAAGATGCTAACAGGAAGTTACCCGTCAGCAATCTTTACCATAGATACTATAAGATCTAACAAAAAAACCAGAGGGTAAAGTCCACAAATGTGCATACATTAAACACCATGAGAGTAAAAATAAAACCAACCCCGCGGAAAATATGAACATGAATGTATGTTGAAACCAAACAAGAAAATCCGTAATCAGTATGAGATGCAAATGCACAGCAAACAAAATAAATAAATCAGAGAACACGATCTAATTTGAAATCTTCACTGAGACCAGAGGGAGCTAGAGTATTAAGTCTGTAGATCGACTTGAGTTCAAGAAGTAATAGGAGGTTATCCCTATCGCCACTCTCCTGAAGGATATGATCGATAGGAAAACATCTAAGATCCTTAACTTGGTGTCCCTTTTCCAGAAAATGTTTGGCCACAGTCAGATGTTTCATCTCATCAAGTTTAGATGTCACAGGATAAATTTTCTTGATGGAAGACTTGTGTCAATCTCTCCTTTAGCATGTGGGACATGTTACCTATATACAAAAGATTGCAGGCACATTGGAGGATGTAGAAAACATATTTACTGTCACAGTTCAGTTTGTGACAAGCGTCAATTTGTGATGGCTAGATGACTGGGTCAGAGCATCTCCAAAATGGCAGGTCTTGTGGGGTGTTCCTGGTATGCAGTGGTTAGTACCTACTGAAAGTGGTCCAAGGAAGGACAACCGGTGACCCAGCAACAAGGTCATGGGCACCCAAGGCTCATTGATGCGCGTGGAGAGCGAAGGTTAGCCCCTCTGGTCCAATCCCACAGAAGAGCTACTGTAGCACAAATTGCTGTAAAAGTTAATGCGTAGCCACAGACCAGTCAGAGTGCCAATGCTGAGACCTGTCCACTGCTGAAAGGGCCTACATTGGGCAAGTCAGCGCCAGAACTTGACCATGGAGCAATGGAAGAAGGTGGCCTGGTCTGATGAATCATGTTTTCTTTTACATCATGTGGACGAGCAGGTGTGTGTGCATCATTTTCCTGGGGAATAGATGTCAGCAGGATGCACTATGCGAAGAAGGCAAGCCGGCGTAGGCAGTGTGATGCTCTGGGCAATGTTCTTCTGGGAAACTTTGGGTGCAGATGCTAAAAGATCGGAATATTCCTTTGGCTAGAAAAGACCATATTTGGTGCCACCACAAATGCATTATGCTTTCTTGTAGCAAACCTAATACATCAAGCCCTACTTTTCATAGTCACTGCTTGAGAAGACCTCTGTATAATTTGGCTACCAGTGGACCAGTCAAATAAAATGTGTCCTTGATATACCACCCACGTAAGGAAGCTATAGAGATAATGTAACTCCCTATCCATATAACATAATCCAATTTACTATGCATATATACAGAAAATTGTTCTCTGTTTAGTGGACTTGGTATCTTTGCTATGTTTTAGAAGAGAGTTATAATATTTTTAGAACTCATTAGATAAAAGGATTTTGAACACAGTGCATTAAAACAGTAGTAAAACGGATTAGCATGCCAGCACAACCCTTGCTGTGATGTCACAGTGAAGGGAGTTTGGGGTAAAATAGAACAAGGCTTAAAAAGATCTGACATTATTTTAGAAATTATCAGTACTGATAAATTGTTAAGATTTTCTAGGCAGCACATTATGCAAAAGTGTGCCGTAACCATCACTGTACTTATTTCTCATTTATTTTAACTGTTTTGCATTTATTCTCTGAATGTCCATTTGTTATTACTATTTTTATTTAGCTAGAATTGTGACTTTTGGTTTATTAAATTCCATTTATAAACATTCTGTCTTTATGTTCTTAAAGAATTTATGTGTTAGATAAGACTGGTTTTTGTAATGCTAGTGCATTGTTTAATTTACAGTAACTGATCCCTTTGGGATCAGACAAGGAGTAACTGAAGATTTCAAAAAGTGTCATCTCTTTAACTAATGGTTAGTGGTGGCAAAGCTGGGGGTTTAATAATGAGACAAACCAGGTGACTGGGTCTTGTTGTTAAACACGCCAGTAAACATGCCAAAATCTGTTGTTTTAATCTTTGTATTGATCTTCCTAAAGAAAATGTACTTCCTCAGTCCCTAAGTTTTTTAGCATCTGTGCCCTATGTTCCCTGAAAGCTTTATATCTGAAGCAGAAGGGGGAAGACATGCAACTCCTTGTGTAAATAGGGCATTAGTTCCATACAGCTTCTGGAATGTCTATTATGCACCTATAATGTCTGCAGGACTGTTATTCTAAATTTGCTATTTTAAGGTTCAGCTGTTGTATAACTCGGTTCTGTTTTCCAGTTCCTTAACCTGGGCTATCATTTCTGATATTGTTATTGTTGAAATATTTACTATGTCAGCTTTGAATTTTCTGAACAGAGTACAAATGAGGGAGGCTGTGACTGGGCCTTCATTGTTGGAATCAGACTCTTTCACATTAGAAGCCAACCAGAAAATTGGATACCAGGATTCTCCTGGATTTACCAGAATATATTGGCGATTTTTGGTCATCCTTCCAGAGGCCCCAGCACAAGGGTCGCCATATCTGAAATTAAGCCTGTTTGGAGCCCATTATTAATCGTTTCAAAATTTTGTAACAACTGGAATGATTCAACTAAATTACCAATATTCTTCTGTTTAATTTGTATTTTAATAATATATTTTCATTTATCACTATTTCATTTTGGATGCTTTTGAACAGACATCTCTGTTACACAATATTTCTATATGAATTCATGAGTAGGAAGTAGTCAATGAAAATGTAAAATAATGTATGTTGGACACAAAAATTTGAAAGCAGAATACAGAATGAATGGGGATGTAATGCCAACAACAACAGAGGAAAGGGATCTGGAGGTTTTTTCAGATGATAAGTAGGTTAGCAAGCTGTGTAGTGAAGCAGAGGGCAAAGCCATTAGAATACTTGGTTGCAGAGGAAAATGTATTAGAAGCAGGATGAGGGAAGCTATATTGTCACTTTATGTGTCACTGGTAAGACCTCACCTGTTAGTACTATCTATAAAAAGTAATTTATAAAATAAAGATATCAAGGGGTAAATGTATTAAATCAAAAGGTCGATTTTCTGCAATTAGGGTGCCCATTGTCACATACACACTGAGGCAAATTGGATGCAGCCTACTTGCCGAAGTTGGCACTGCTGAATCTGGAGGTGCGGAGTCTAAAGTGCCCTTGGTCTTCACCAGGGATTCCAGTAAGGAGGTTTGAATGTCGCCGCAAAGGACGCGCAAGTTGTGGTTCTCCTGAACAGCTACCAGCAAAATAGTTAGGTAAGAGATTGGTCAAACAGTCCGGGTCATAGCCGAGCAGGATCAACGGTACCAAATCAAGATCCACAGGGGAAGTCAAGACTAGTCAGAGGTTAAATGCCAGAGAGAGATTCAGAGCCAAGGGAAAATCCAAAGAGTAGTCCAAAGGAGGAAGCCAAGGTCAGGAGCAGTGTTCCCTCTAAGCTGAGCAATCTGGAAAGGAAATAGTTAAAAGGTCACTCTAATGAGGGCTCCACCCGAAAGGTTTGCATTCACAATCTGCAGGATGTTTCCTAGTAAGATACAGGATTAACTCTATCATTTCCAGATTGCTCAGCTTAGAGGGAACACTGGTCAGGAGCCAATATACAGGGAATGTTAGCAGCACAGGCAGAAATGCTGGAGCACAGGGCGACCTAATACTCTGCCACCCTGATGGTGCCAAAGTCTGCCATATATAGTGGGGGGCAGGAGAGATAATTACCGTCAGCGATGACGTCAGCAGCCGCTGCCGGGTTCAGGATTTCTAGGCAACGGGAACTGCATGCGCGGCAGAGTGTGCCGGAAGCTACGGATCTGGTTGCCGAGCAACTAGATGAAGAGCAAGTGAGAGCAGCTGGCTGTCCTGAAGATCACAGAGCGGGACCGTGTCCGACACCCATATTTAAAGCAGCAATTTTATTAAAGGCAAAACCTGGCAAGTTTTGCCTTTAACAAAAATTGCCATTTTAAATATGGCTGTCAAAATTGCCAAAAATCATTGATTAGATGAATCCACAGTTTAATACATTTACCCCCAAGAGCATGTACAGCTTAGAGGGGAAAAGGGACAGAGATGACATTATAGGAATATTCAAACATAGCAAAAGTATTTTTAGAGTTCAGGAAGGAAGTATTGGTAATTGAATTTCTAAAAAAAGGACTTTGAAATTGGAGGACGTTTTTCTATACAGAAAGGGTGATGCATCCATGCAATAGTATCCCAGCTGTTGTGGTGGGGACTCTTACAATAAGAGAATACAAGAATGCATGGGAGAAACATAAATTGTTAACATTTGGGTATAAAATAAAGTAAATAATAAAAACTTTAAAAACAAACACACACAACCTGTAGGTTCTTCTTGCCATGAAACTCTTTGTTTCTGATTCTATTAGCATTTTTACATTTTTCAACATTAGTGCCACTAGTCATTTTTTTAATAATTATATATTTATTTTATATTGTTTATCAGTCTTTTTTGATTTTCATGGTCTTTCTGTCCTACAATGGTGAATATGAAAACTTACAATAAGCAGCCAAGTTCATGCATTGTTATCATATCCTTCAACATTCCGTCCTTCCTTTAATACATATACTCTCTTATTTTGGCAATGTGTCCTCTCTTTGGCTCTGCCCTCTCCCTTGCTAAACAAACCTTCTTTAAATCCCTCATTTCTTCTCAGTCCTCTAATCCCTGCAGCCTCTTCACAACCTTTAACTCCCTCCTTGCTCCCCCCCCCTCCTCCTGTCCCACTTTCCCTCTCCGCCGCTGACTTCGCCACTTTTTTCTCTTCCAAAATTGAGGCCATCAGACTTAACATCTCTTCTTCCACCCCCTCTCCCCCTGCTCTTATTGCTCCACCCCCATCCAACACGCAACTCTGGTGCTCCTTCCACCCCACATCTGGCGATGAAGTTCGCTCCCTTATTCTTTCCTCTCCACCCTCCACCTGTCCGCTTGATCCCATCCCCTCTGACCTCCTTCGCTCTCCTTCTCCCACTGCCTGCTCCTACCTTGCACACCTATTCAACCTATCACTCGCCTCAGGTGTTGTACCCTCCTCATTCAAACATGCTCTCATCTCTCCTATCCTCAAAAAACCCAATCTTGACCCCACCTCCCTTGCCAACTATCGCCCCATCTCACTTCTCCCCTACGCCTCCAAATTACTTGAGCGGATAGTCTGCTGTCGTCTCACCAATTACCTCTCAGACAATTCCCTCCTCAACCCTCTCCAATCTGGCTACCGCCCCCTCCACTCTACCGAAACCGCCCTGGCCAAAGTTACCAACGACCTCCTCTCAGCCAAATCCAGAGGTCACTTCTCCATACTCATCCTCCTCGACCTCTCTGCGGCCTTTGACACTGTGGATCACCCCCTCCTTCTGCAAACTCTTCTCTCTCTCGGCCTCTCTGGTTCTGTCCACGCCTGGTTCTGCTCTTACCTTGCCAACTGCACCTTCTCTGTCTCCACATCTGGCTCTGCCTCCACCCCCTCCCCTCTCCTGGTTGGAGTCCCCCAGGGCTCTGTTCTTGGCCCCCTACTATTCTCCCTCTACACTTCCTCCCTCGGGACTCTCATCTCCTCCTACGGTCTTCAGTATCACCTCTATGCTGACGACATTCAGCTCTACGTATCTTCTCCTGATCTCCCTCCCACTCTCTCCCGTGTATCTGACTGCCTCTCTGCCATCTCCTCCTGGATGTCCTTGCGCTTTCTCAAAATTAATATCTCAAAAACTGAACTAATTGTCTTCCCTCCCCCCAGGCTCCCCTCTCACCACAACCTTTCGTGGTTAATAATACAACCATCTCCTCTGTCACCCAGCTCCGTTGCCTGGGTGTCACCCTTGACTCCTCTCTCTTCTTTGTCCCCCACATCCAATCTCTAGCCCAAACCTGCCGCTTCCAGCTGTGTAAGATTGCCCGCATCCGGCCCTTCCTCTCACAAGATGCCACCAAAAACATCATCCACGCTCTCATCATCTCCCGCCTCGACTACTGCAACCTTATCCTTACTGGCCTTCCCCCTCTCCCACCTCGCCCCCCTTCATTCTGTTCTCAATGCGGCTGCCAGACTCATCTTTCTCTCACGCCACTCCTCCTCCGCCTCCCCTCTCTGCCTTGCCTTACACTGGCTCCCCTTCTCCTACAGGATCCTTTTCAAATTCCTCACCACCACTTACAAAGCTCTCTCCCAGTCTACTGCCCCCTATATCTCTAACCTCTAACCATTCACACCCCTGCCCGCTCCCTGCACTCGGCCAATGACCGTCGCCTCTCCTCCACTCTGATCACCTCTTCCCACTCCAGAATCCAAGACTTCTCCCGTGCTGCTCCCCTCCACTGGAACGACCTCCCCCACTCCATCCGTCTCTCACCTAGTCTGTGCTCCTTCAAACGGGCACTTAAAACTCACCTGTTCCTCAAAGCCTACCAACCATCCACTTAACCCTAACCTTGTTGCTCCTTCGCTAACCTCCTTCTCTCGATCTCCCCTCTCTCCACCATCCTCGCCTTTCTCTCCCTTACTTTAATGGCTCCCTCTTGTGCCTGTTTGTCCACCCTCCCTTAGGATGTGAGCTCGTACGAGCAGGGTCCCTCTCCCCTCCTGTCTCCATACCTGTTCTTCTGCTCCATCTTCGCTCATACGTCTGCCCGGAGTTCTGAAGTATTGGTACTTTGTGTTTTTTGCTCTGTACTATGTCAGCCTGTATGGTCTCCTGTTTGTATTATGTACGGCACTGCGGAAACCTTGTGGCGCCTAACAAATAAATGATAATAATAATAATAATAATAAGAAGAAGAATAATGTGTTGACTTTGCATCATGGAATTTGAGGTGCGGTTGCTGTAATCTGTGTATCGGTAAATAAATTAATCATATTGGAAAGGACTGTCAATGAAAAGGTAACTGTTAGCTAATATACCTAGCACAAGATTTAGCCCCTACAGCTGGCCACACCCAGTCTTGGTTGGTCATACCAAATTTAGCCAAAGTTAATCAAATAAGTGTGAAACAAGTAGTTAGCCCACATAACTATGCAAATACATTGATAAGAGGCATCTAACAAAATATATTATAGGTGCTACTATACACCTAAAAGACTAAACAATATGTTCCCTACTTGTGACCCGAAATTCTAGAGCAATTGCGGTCACAGGGGAACCTTTCTTCACATACTCTGGACATGTCCCTGTGTCTCGCTCTTTTGGGGAAAAATACAATCCCTTCTGGATACTATTATTGAAGTTCTTGTAAACAAAGATCCTTGGACTCTCCTATTTTACCCTCCTCAAGAACTAAATAGTCACACTAAGAAACTGATATCCCATATTCTAGCAGTTGTTATAAGCCTTTTAGCCAAAAAAAATGTTTTAAAAAATCCTCACCCCCCCCGCAATTCAAGTCCTTAAAAGCCTTGTTTGGGACATATCCTCGATAGAAATAATTATATTCTACCTGCATGATAGAGAGAAAGTTTCGGTCAGGTGTTGGCAACATAGATTTTTGCTGAATCCCAAAACCAAGGTCCTTCTGCCTGAGCCTAATACAGTGCAGCCTCCCATCACAGCTATAATTCCCCCATTCTGACTTTATACTCTTCACCACCAAAACACCTCCAGAATCTCCAGGCCCTCCAGTCTCAAAACACAAGAAGGAGTTTCTCACCAAATATTCGCCCACACTGGTATTTCCTGTAGTATCACCATCACCAGTTCCTCATGCCACCCTAATTGAATTCCCCCCCCCCTATGATTACTTTAGGTACATCATTATAATGTTATATTTCCTAGCTGTCTGAGACACTTTATGTCCTACACCGCGCCATGTTGTATCCAAAAATGAAAATATAGTTGTATGACAAGAATTTTCTATGGTCTACTGTTTGTACAATTATTTGCTATTTTTGACCATTTAAATTCAAAAAAATGAAATTACTGGATATACCATTGGTTTGGGGCACATCTGTTCCCAGGAAACTAAATATTTAAAGTAAACAAAATGCTCATCAGCATTTACATATAAAAAATTAAAATTTATAAAAAATGTGATTGAAGGACGTTTCTTGAATAAATTTATTATTTACCCAAAAAACTGGATTGCAAGATATGTGGCCCACTCTGAATTGTTTGTGTATGTTGCCAGTAGCTCGGATGGAAAAACTCTGAGGAATACCTGATATCAAATACCAGCAATGACTCCTGCCTCATCATCTTCATATAGTTACCAGTTACCCAGTTAACTATAAGAAGACATATTGTTTTGTTTATTTTTCTTAGTCTAGCTACCATAAATGGTTCACAATTTGCACAGTGACATGTGATTACCATGGCAACCACAGTCACATGGTATAGTAAACAGAGAGACTTTGGTACCACTCTCTTACTCTGACATCACGTGACCACTGACTGGCTCAGACACAAAGATTAGGTTCCACTCTCCTGTGATGAAGGAAAAACCATTGCTTCCAAGGACCTCCTGAAAAAAATAATACCAGTTTCACGTTACAGAGGTACGAAACTCAGTGTAAAAAAAAAAAATGTAAAACTAAATGCTCATGGCAGTCTGATATATATACTGTTTTACTACTTTCTTATTTCCTGTGTTGACAGTTGCATGGAATCAAAGCATCAAGTGTTATGATATCTTTGTGTTTTGTAATATGTATCTTATTCTCTATTTATTGCTGGTAGATTCCCTTTTATAAAGGACTTAACATGGCATGTAGAATCCAACTTCAACAGCGCCAGACATGCTAGAACTAGTTCACAGAGTGGCTGAACGTTACTCATAATATCGAAAGTATTTGGACATGTAAGTTGTCTTTGTCCGTTAGCCAACAGCAGAGTGTGATGAAACGAAGGGGATATTATACTGGGTAAGACATACACACACAAAGGGACATTGTTAAAAAGTAATCAGGCATGAAAAGCCTTTCTAAATCATATCGGTTTTTTATGCAACAATACATATAAGTTATATAATGCTTAAAATCAATTAAAGACACAATTCAATTAAGTTCAGTCTCTTCATTAAAGGCACTCTATACCTTTTATATTGTCTTTGCTTGACTCTGCTTCATACAGGGGACAGTATATGCTAGGCATAGTTGTAAGATAGTTTTTTGGCTTGTTTCTCCTCCGACATCACTTCTCCTGCAGCTCTTTCTTATGGGAATCTCTCCTTCTAACACAGCCCCTGACCCAGAGGCCCATACGGCTGCCTCTTGGGCATCCTGCTAACTCCCCACTGCACCTTCTGGCTCATTCCCCTGAGCCCTCTCTCTCCTTCTCTTCTAAGGTCCTCTCATCTTATCCCACCTCTATGCTATCTCCAATTTTTCCAACTCACCCTTGTCGCTCTCTGACCACAACCTTCTTTCCTTTAGCCTCTACCCACTTCCTGCACCCAAATCCACACACTCAGTGTCATCCTAATGCTCTTGCTATCCTTCTCAGCCCTTGACTCAGCTGCCCCTACCATAGTCTACGGCAATCTATACCTAGGCTGCTGGCACTCCAAGCAGACCCATTGCTTGCACAATGCTGAATTCTTTCACTTCAAATTCATTCTTTCATCTCTGAGCTTTCTTTAACTAAACAAACCTACTTATAGGGGGTATTCAATTCCCCACATGGTGAGAGCCTCTCCGAGGCCTTGTAAAATCACAGATCTCTCCTTGCACCCCATAGATGTGCACAGGAAAATATATGATATTTGGGTACCATACTACCTAGAAAAAAAAATTTCCGCTGGGTTTTTAGTTGGGTTTCTTTCATTTTGATTGTAACTGTGCTGTCATGGACATTAAAATCTATACAAGTAATGTTAATGAGCTATATACAAGAAGCTGTTTTCCAAAAATGTTATATTGAACAAGTATGTTGGGTTTTTTTGAACATTGACTTTTACTGAGTTTCAATGGAGGGGGTACAGAAGATAAAAAGTGGAGGGGGGGGGGGTGCTGAAGGTTGTGTACCTGTGACCTAGTGACTGGACTACTGAAAGGTATCCATTTTTGAAGACTTTATTTCCTCTCATCATAACGATGATAGCAAGTCATATGGTGTAGAACACAGGCTTATAGCAAAATCTAAAGTCTAAGGTTTGTTCTTCCCAATTTACACTCTCTTATCAGAGACTTGTAGCTCCTTATACATTTGACTCAGCGTGGTACTTCCTGCATTGTTAACTATGGCAATGAGTAGAAATATTAGGTGAATTCTGCTTGAGTTATGGGGAGCCAATCAAAAAGTTCCCAGTAGTTCAACCATGAAGTCTTAGGGCATGAGAGGGTATGGGTTTGAAGAAAAAAAGGTTTTCCTTTATTTGCAAAAGTTATCTCTGCTAATAATGTTTCACCAATAGGGTAATTGTGGGATTTTGCCAGGGCTAGGTCAAAAATGATTTGCTAGCTCTTAGATTATGGCCTACTACATATTGTGAGCCTTTGGGCCATTGAGGGGGGAAATTATGCACTAGGGTGTGAGAGCATTTTTAGGTTCTCAATGATGATGGTAATAATGATATGTGAAGGAGTTAAAAATCTTGGTATTTGCCTTAAAAATACATTCAGTGTAATCACCAGCTCCAGCCTTGAACTATCTCAAAGACCCCGGATGGAGGCCTAGGACATGGGATAATGGATGATGAGAACATTGGGAGTACTGGCTCCAGTGAAAGTTGATAAGAACCCATAAAAGTGACATGAAGAGAACTAACTAGCTTTGTCAGAAGATTTATATTTACTCAGGAAAATATCAATCATGTGTTTCTGCTCTATAACCAGATCAAAAGCTTTTTCATGTATAAATGTATGCCAGAAATAAACGAGCACAGTTCAGTATACATCTTGACATTGGCATGTCTGTGTCTTGATTACTGATCTCCTGGTTAACCAGCATCTTATCTCACTGATATCTGAAGGGACTTGATAAAGGAGAGGTAAAATTACCCTAACATGGGCTATGGTGGATTCTGGGAAGGTGTCTAGAGATTAGTTTAAAGACATGAGTCACAGGGCTGCACCTTTTGGACCATTTCTCAGAGATGAGAGAGCACCTTCAGGTGGTGTCCTTAGCTGCCACAACTCGTTGTGCCCGATCACTGCGTCCCTGCCGCCTCCATTTCGTCCCAGCTGTTGCTAGGTCACCGGTCAGGAAGCTCAGCTGTTTACCGCTAAACAGGACGGGCAGCTGGGCGCGTACGCTGGGTTACAATTATTTATATTATCAGCCTCCTGGGGCTGATTCATGCCTCCCATTCTGATTGGCTAGGGGCACCGCCGCGGTCCGTAACATTTCTGTCCCAAACTAAGTGGGCCCCGCTCGCAAGCTTACAATCTATGGGACAATAGGAGTTTGATACACAAAGGTAAGTGCGGCATAATATTGCATATTTGTCCAGCTAGAATGCAAGGGTTAAAAAGTAGTGAGTGGGCTGAGTGATCAGTCACACAGCAATGTTGGTCAGACTCTTGACCTGTTTTCTCAGCTTTGGGGACGCCCAGTGAAGTGTTGGTGCAGACAACATGGAAAGTGTATAGTGAGAGGAGAGGCACCGTATTTTCTGGAGCAAGGCAGGGGCGGATCTAGAAAACGACTGTACCCGGGGCGATTTAGGGGGGGGCGATTTGGGCCCCGCCCCTTTCTAAAATCTTAGGCTGCCGACGGCTACACACTATGTGCAGGTCCGTCCAGCCGTGACAGGCAGGGACAGTGTGCTGCCCGGCTGCTCTGATTGTGTTTTAAACACAATCAGAGCAGCCGGGCAGCACACTGTACCTGCCTGTCACGGCTGGACGGACCTGCACATACTGTGCAGCCGTCGGCAGCAAGTGTCTGCTAGGGGGGGCAATCGCCCCCCCCCTGGATCCGCCACTTGAGCAAGGTAACTGATTCTAGGACAAGTCTTCTTTCAGGAAAAATTGGAGAAAAGGGCTTGATATATTGTTTAGTAACTTGGAAGGAGATTTTTGTGGGAATAGTATTGAAATAATTAATTTCTGGTAAACACCCCCCACTACATTTTCTAGCTCTGTCTAGACACACCTAAAATAGTACATGCTATATTCAATGTTTATCTGGCCCTTGTGTTTCTATGGAGCACACGTTTACAATAGGATTCAGTAATGTTTACAATATGTAGCCTAGCTGTGCTGTGTTCCTTAATGCAGAGGTTGCTATGTCTGAATTCAGCCTGTTTACAAGGGGTTGCTGAATAGGGTTCATGACATTTATATTTACTAGAGAAGCTCAAATTATTTAAACTGATCTAATTTGGCCGATTCGGGGGCTTTGAACCTGTTTACCAGACGATTGTGAATTTTTGGCCTGTTCAATTTATTTCAACAGCTGCAGTCCCTCGAACAGCGAGTCTCACAGTTAACATTCACAGCTACAAAAATATGATTTTAATACCTGTCGAACTGTACTTGTATTTGCTAAAAAAAAAAAATAATTATTCAAAAAGTGAACATTACCATGTTCGAGTAAGTTTGAGTTTCACATTTGCATGAAAACTATTAGAAATACATAATGCAGTTGACACCCTCTACAATCCAAACCATATCACTCTCTCTCTTCCTCTACCTGACCTTCCCAAACATGTAAACAAATTCTTAGACATGTACTCAGTGCAGCCTCCAGTCTTATAGCAGCCTCTTGGATGAAGCATAATTGCTTCTGGAATAGTTTCCCATGAAAGATGGTAGAAGCTAATACAGTAGAGCAATTTAAACATGTTTGGGATAGACCTAAGAATATCCTTACAAAAAACTAAGGATCAAATCGGGTTTAAGGTTATTATAGGTTAAACTATGGGCAGACTAGATGGGCCAAGTGGTTCTTACCTGCCAGCAAATTCTATGTTTCTATGAATTGCCGAAATTTGAATAATGAAAAAGATCTGGAACACATATGACATGGAGCTCATGGTCAGTATACTGAGGAACTCCTTGGCCTTGTTCTATAAAACTTCGTCAGTCTGGGTGCAATTCAATAACGTTCCTCCTCTGACATTTTAGAGTTTCATTGCCTCGATTTTAGAAACCAATACAAAGAGGATCCATCCGAGAGGCAGGGCCATCTTAACAACATTATGGGCCCCGGGCAAAGCAGTGCACCGGGGCCCCTAGATATAGATATATAGATGTATACAGATACAGATATAGATATAGATATATAGAGATAGAGATAGATAGATGTACTTGCTCAGTGACCCTTGTAGGTTTTTTTTTCAGTTTTTTTTCTTTTGCAGGATTATTTATTCTCATTAAGAGCCGTGCCTATGGGGCCCCCTTGCCCGTGGGGCCCCCGGGCAGCTGCCCATCGTGCCCAATGGAAAAGATGGCCCTGCCGAGAGGATCACCCAGATCACTTCTCCCAATCTTTCTCTCTTCCTGCCTTCCTGCCCCCATCTGTACCCTTACATTATTATAAGTAAAACTTACAAGGCGGCATGAGAATCCTGCTCTATCATCAGTAAACAGTTTGTTAAAAAACAAAAACTACACAATAGACCAAAAGAAAGCATGACCAAGCTTGAATATATTTTCCTTCAACAAATTTAGCACACATTTTTTAGTCTATCTAAATTTCTAGAATTTATCGTTTATCATTTATTATTTAACACTTTCAAACTTTAGATCTTGCTCCACGAATCTGTTTGAGAACCGATTTGAAAAAATTTGAGCAGATCTAATATCTATACACTGACCTACTAAATTCTTAGTGTGTGTGGAAAAAAAAATTCAGAAAGGGCTGAAATTTGGTATACTAAGATGTTTTTAATTTGTTAATTTAATTTGTTAATTGTTAAAAGTGTTTATAAAGTTTTAAAAAAAATATATATATATTTCTTGAAGGAGAAGTGACAGTTGGGAGTGGTTGGTGGTTACCGGGGGTGACAGTGGGGAGTGGTTGGTGGTTGAGGCCTGGGCTATGGCCCAAATGCATGACAAGAACCTTTTTAACACCTTAAGTAGCTTGATTTGACTAGAATGCATGAGTATCATACACGGGTTAACTTGTTTATATATAAATATACAACTGTGACTCACATGGGCAGGAAGGAGATATGCAAAAACCATAATGTTGGGCACTAAAATAAATCGATGGTGTGCCACCTGGTACAAAGAGTGGGATCATGTTTGCAAGCTTTATCTTTTCTTTTTTTGTACACATTTGCTCTGGGGGTACAAGTGGTGGTGGGCATTCATCCCCTCCACAACACAGGTAGGAAGCAGTGATGGAGAAGAAAATTTGGGATGGGAGGCTCGGGCAATTCTGAAAAATTCTTCAAAAAAATAAATAAATATAACTCAATTAAAAACATAGAGACAAATCAAGCTGTGTCTGGTGTGATCAATTTATTAACTACTGAAAATAAACAATTGTTTTAAACATTTCATTTTCAATTTAGATCATTTATTTAAGGACACATGCATCTCCCAAAATATTTGACTAAAACTTATCACTCATTCCCTAACCATCTCAGGACAGAACTTAATCTTTGTCAACCTAAAAATAGTACGTTGGTGGTAACAGATTTGCCCTCACAAAAAGGGGGGACTTGCACAAAAAACACTTTCACAAATTAGAATCCAAATCTGCACCTCATGTTGTGAACCAACGACCAAATAGATATAATCTTGTTGTTAAGAATCATGTGTACTATCCATGGTCAATGCTGGCTGTCTGTAGACATGAGAAATAAACTGTTTTATTATATTTTTAATCTGTCACTTGTAATTGATTAATTTGTATCATTTAATCTTCCAAAAATATATGATAACAATCTTGGGCCTGATTCATTAAGGATCTTAACTTGAGAAACGTCTTATTTTAGTCTCCTGGAAAAACCATGTTACAATGCAAGGGGTGCAAATTAGTATTCTGTTTTGCACATAAGTTTAACTTGTTAAATACTGACTGGTTTTTCATGTAGCACACAAATACTTGATAGCTTATCTGTATACTGACATTTAAAGTTGATATTTGTGTGCTACATGAGAAAACAGTCAGTATTTAACTTATGTGCAAAACAGAATACTAATTTGCACCCCTTGCATTGTAACATGGTTTTGTCCAGGAGACTGAAATAAGACGTTTCTCAAGTTAAGATCCTTAATGAATCAGGCCCCTTAATATCAACCGATTGAGCCATTAGGAATCTCCGTCCCCCATGATATACAGACATCCAATATGTAATTGTCCGATGATGAACAAAGCGCAACAAGTATTTATAATACTGTTCTTATTAGGGGTTGAAGTGGAAATTTAGAAGTGGCATTATGAAAAATGTAATGGGAATGTAAGTGAATGGGATGTAATAGTGTTACACTGAAGGCAGTGCGAGAAGTGGCGGTATGACATACCACCGCATACATCCCAACTTCAACCACTGGTTCTTATAGGAGATTTATATAGAACACTCCAAATGCAAATAGCTGTTTGTAGGTGGCCACCTGCAGAGATGTTCTCCAATCAGACTGACAGCTGTCCCGTAATCAGTGACTTTGTGCTCCGGCTGCCAGTATTGCAAGGAGTAGTTCCCAGCTTGTTTCTGGGATTTGAAAGCCTATATTGCTGGTAGTTGGTCTGTGGTTAATAATATACATGCAGAAGGGAGTCCCAATGAATGATCCGTCAATACTGTTATGGCAGGATGATACTACACCTAACCTGACGCATTTCGCCTTTCATATACTTTTTACATAGAAATTCTTTGGTGTGTATATGTGTGTGGAAGCATGCTTAAGTCGCCCTATTAATAACAAATAAAATAGCATCCTTATTTGCCCATGCTGCTTGGCAACTACACTTTACGTAGGCTCCCAACAGAATAAGATCTAATTAAGTTGGAATGCAACCAAAATACAGATCAACAAACTGTACCTAACAGAGAAACTGACAACAACTGATAAAAGTGAAACTGAGATATAATATATACCCTGGTTAACAATTAATTTTAGTCTCTATGATAGCTGATGATAAGCCATATTCATTGTAGAATGGCTGCAAGCCAAGTGATGGCTGCATAGTTAGTGTGAATATTTCTAAGTGTATAGTTACAAGTGTAGAAAAAAATAAATAGCATAATTCGGAGTTATACCTGAGTTAAACAGGAAGAAACAGGAGAAGAACAAGCTGCCTATTATCACAGCTACACAAGAACAACAGACAGTATTCAACTAAAAAAAAAACATATTCTACCCCTGATGTTTCCATCTCTCCCTGGCTAAAAGCTTCACACCACAAGAAGACTGTTTTGGATTCTGCTCTTATTTTCTACTCAGCTCATGAAAGTTTGTTTTATCTGTCAGTTTATTTTCTCTGCAAAATCCCCTCTGTTTAATCAGCCTGCTGTACTACTTGCTCAGCCATTCCCTACCCATGCTTCAGCTATTTCAGTCCTCTATCTCATCATTGTACTTTCAATTCTACTCAAGGCTTTGTCTGCCATCAGAAGCAGGAATAAATTAAACTGATTTTGAACCAATCTGCTCTCTCATGACTCTGCAAGAACTCAGAAACTCCATCACCTGTTCTTTATTACTCTCCATTCAACACTTCTACCCACATCATTACTCATGCTGTCCAGATATCCACAGATAAACTACATCTACTACAGCCTCACTCTGCACTATTTCTCTGATTACACAGGACATTGCAATTATGTAATTCTTTTAATTCCCAAATTTTTGATATTTTACTCACAAATCCCAATGTTTGCCAAAATATTTTTCTTTTTCTATTTTCATGGCATTATCTTTAGGACTGTATCATCCCTCACTCATCTTGCAACACAAACCTCTGTCCACATTGCCCCTTCATTACTTCACTCACCTCTAGTTAACACTCATGAACTCTTTTCCTATTTAAATTCAATAACTTTAACAGCCTCACCCTGTCGCCAGAAACTAAAAGGAAAAAACACATTTTACAATCATCTTTCCTGTCTTTCTTCCTCCCTGCTTCTATTAGCTGGTGATATATCACCTAATCCAGGTCCCCCACACTTCTCCCACACACATATATCTGAAATCCAGCAAACCTCAAACGCATCACCTGCCTCCCCACTCTTCCAAAGTCCTTTAAATGTGCCCTTTGGAATACATGCTCTGTTTGTAACAAACTTACCTCCGTACACGATCTCTTCCTCTCAAACAACCTAAACCTTCTAGCAATAACAGAAACATGGCTCACGCAGTCAGACACTGCCTCACCTGCAGCCCTTTCACATGGTGGCCTCCATTTCACCCACACCCCCAGACCAGGAGAGAGACAAGGAGCTGGGGTTGGACTACTACTCTCCCCACAGTGCACGTTCACAGTTCTCCCAAATGTCCCATCACTCACGTTCACATCTTTTGAAGTACATGCTGTTAGGATTTTTAACCCATTCTCTATGCGTGTTGCTGTCACCTATCACCCCCCTGGTCCACGCCAACAATTTCTTGAACACTTCTCTGCGTGGCTCCCTCACTTCTTATCCTCTGACATCCCCACCATCATCATGGGTGATTTCAACGTCCCTATTTCTAATCCACGTTCCAATACTGCTTCCAAACTACTCTCCCTAACCTCTTCACTTGACCTCTCCCAGTGGATTGAATCCTCTACTCATCAGGATGGCCACTGTCTTGATCTTGTTTTTTCTAGACTATGCTCAGTTTCTGATTTCCTTAACGCTCCTCTCCCCCTCT
Organism: Mixophyes fleayi; assembly: GCF_038048845.1. Lineage (NCBI taxonomy): Eukaryota > Metazoa > Chordata > Amphibia > Anura > Limnodynastidae > Mixophyes > Mixophyes fleayi. The sequence continues at coordinate 33,323,851 of NC_134402.1, forward strand.
AGGATCATCACCTTATTAGCTACTCGCTCACCCTCAGTTCTTTTCCCTCCCCAGTGTCAAACTCTTCCAAGCCTCCTCACAACCGCAGGAATATCAACTCTATTTATCTTTAACAGTTTTCCACCTCTCTCCAACACCTTCTCTCCCCAATTTCTACATTCTCCTCCCCTGATTGGGCAGAACTCCACAAAATCTTTCTCGTTAATCTTGTACCTCTAATGATTTCATCACATATACTGGTATCTACCACTCCTATAGAAATTCTCTGGACACTGCAAAACAAACATACTTCCAATCTCTCATTTATGCTCAGGCTTCTAACCCCAAACGCCTTTTTAACACATTTAAATCTCTTCTCAATCCTCCCACTCTAAACCCTCCAACTAACATCAGTGCCCAGGACCTTGCCTCCTATTTCAAGGACAAGAATGATAAGATTAGACTTGAAATGGTATCATCTCCCTCGATTAGTGATTAGCTCAATTCCTTTCCAGCATCCTCTGACACCCTCTCTTCATTTGATCCCACAAATGAAGAGAAAGTTTCTACTCTCTTCTCATCGTCCTACTCTACCTCCTGTCCTCTTGATCCCATTCCCTCACAAATTGGTAGGACCCTGTCCCCTGTGCTCATTCCCCCTCTAACTAAAATCTGTAATCTATCTCTTTCTACTGGTATTTTTCCATCACTGTTCAAGCACGCAGTGATTACTCCTATCTTAAAAAAACGAAATTCTGACCCAAACTCTCTCTCAAATTACCGCCCCATCTCTCAGCTCCCATGCCCCTCCAAGCTTCTCGAGAGAATCGCCTCACACACTTTCTTACAGCAAACAATCTACTGGATTTTTTTCAGTCTCAACACTCCACAGAGACTGCGCTGACCAAGGTTGTCAATGGTTTGATCACAGCAAAAACTGAAAGCCATTACTCTCTTCTAATTCTCCTGAATCTCTCTTCTGCAATTGACACTGTTGACCACTCTCTCCTCATAAAAACACTACAATCCTTAGGTCTTGAAGGCACTGTCCTATCCTGGTTCTCATCCTACCTATCTAATCGCTCTTTCAGTATTAGTCTCTCTGGATCCACCTCTGCTCTGCTTCCTTTATCAGTTGGAGTATCACAAGGCTCAGTCCTAGGTCCTCTGCTATTCTCTATCTACACCACTTCTCTTGGAAAACTAATAAGCTCCTTTGGATTTCAGTAGCATCTCTATGCGGATGATACACAAATCTATCTATGCTCTCCTGATCTTTCACCATCTGTATTGTCTCGCCTAACTGACTGTCTTTATGCTATTTCATCTTGGATGTCTTCTCATCAACTCAAACTCAATCTTTCAAAAACTGAATTAATAATATTCCCACCCAAAAACAGAAGCTTTCTGCCTGACATTTCTATTTCTGTTGATAACATGACCATAATTCCCACCCCACAAGCTCGCTGGCCTAGGTGTAATCCTTGACTCGCAACTATCATTTATTCCCCACATCGACTCTATATCTAAATCATGTTACATACATTCCAGAATATGCACATATCTCACACAAGACACTGAAAAAACCTTAATTCATGCACTCATCATCTCCCGCATCGACTATTGCAATTCCCTCCTTACTGGTCTTCCCAAAATTAGACTTGAACCCCTATTTTGCACGCAGTGGCTAGTTTGATTTTTCCATGCAAACCGTTCTTTCTCTGCTGAGCCACTCTGTCAGTTTCTACATTGGTTGCCTGTATTTCAACGAATCCAATATAAAATTCTTCTACTAACTTACAAGGCCGTCAACAAAACTGCACCGACGTACATCTCCTCACTTGTATCAAAATATCTCCCGACTCGACACCTCCGTTCTGCACAAGATCTGTGTCTCTCTTCCGCTGTCATCACATCCTCCCATTCCCGGATACAGGACTTTTTTGGGGCGGCACCCACTTTGTGGAATACCCTCCCTTGCACAGTAAGACTTTCCTCTAGTCTTCAAACCTTCAAGCGTTCTCTGAAAACCCACCTCTTCAGACAAGCTTATAATATTCCCCAAACAGCATCTTAATCTCCCTAGGTTACTCTATTACCACTCTCTACACAGCTAACAGAAGACAAAAACCCTCTGACCAACATTGCTGTGGGACTGATCACGCAGCCCACTAAATATTTTTTACCTTTGTATTCTAGCTGGTCCAATGTGCAATATGATGTAGCACGTGCCCCTGTGTTTCAAACTCCCATTGTCCCATAGATTGTAAGCTTGCGAGCAGGGACCTCTTACCTCTCTGTCTGTATGTATTACCCAGTATTGTCTTATAAATGTTTGTTCCTAATTGTAAAGCGCTACGGAATTTGCTGGCGCTATATAAATAAATGATGATGATGATGATGAACTATACATTATCATCACTATGATAAGATTATAAACTATGTATTGTTTTTTATTGGGAGCTATGATAAGATTATAATGAATGCATTGTTATTACTGGTTGCTGTTATATGATTAGAAATTGTGTATTGTTCATTTATTTATATAATTTAATAGCAACATTTAAAGTACATTTAATAAGCTCTGAAAATATATAAATATATATAACTCTAAATTGAAAAAACCTGTTTAACAAAAAGTATATTTGTATAGAACAATATGGCTGGGGGAGAGGAAGGTGGAATAATTTTGGTAAGGATCTGGTCATGGTATGGGAGAGATGTAATATGCGGGAGATTATATATATATATATATATATATTATAGGAAGGAGGTGGAATGGCATGGAGAAAATTAAATAATAGGGGGAGATTAAATGGTACGGTGATGATGGAGGGGCACAACGACTAACAGGAAATGGAAGCAGATAGATCGATAAAAATGATGATGGAATTATTATTTTCATGTATTTATTAAGCAACAATACATTGCACACAATTACATGAAAAGAAGGTAAACTTCGCCATGTCCAAATGACCTTACAATCTAAGGGGTATGGGGAACACTTGATACATAAGATAATAGTATATAAAATATAATGGGATGATACAAGATTAAGAGAGAATGATATTGAAGGGGGTGGAATGTATGGGAGACAGTTCTGATTATATGAGGGAGAGGGAATGAAATGAGATGAAATGTATAACAGAAGAAGATTTATTGATATAAGATGAAGATAAAATTATATAGGGAGGAAAAGCAAAGATGTAGAGATACATGTAATGATATGGAATGTAGATGGAATGATGTGGAGTGGAGATGGAATGATGTGGAGGAGATGGAATGATATGGAATGTAGATGGAATGATGTGGAGTGGAGATGGAATGATGTGGAGGAGATGGAATGATATGGAATGTAGATGGAATGATGTGGAGTGGAGATGGAATGATGTGGAGGAGATGGAATGATGTGGAGGAGATGGAATGATATGGAGGAGATGGAATGATATGGAATGTAGATGGAATGATGTGGAGTGGAGATGGAATGATGTGGAGGAGATGGAATGATATGGAGGAGATGGAATGATATGGAATGTAGATGGAATGATGTGGAGTGGAGATGGAATGATGTGGTGGAGATGGAATGATATGGAATGTAGATGGAATGATGTGAAGTGGAGATGGAATGATGTGGAGGAGATGGAATGATGTGGAGGAGATGGAATGATATGGAGGAGATGGAATGATATGGAATGTAGATGGAATGATGTGGAGTGGAGATGGAATGATGTGGAGGAGATGGAATGATGTGGAGGAGATGGAATGATGTTGAATGTAGATGGAATGATGTGATGGAGGGAGCTAATGAAAGAGGAAGCAAAAACTATACAGAGGGCAGCATGGATATTATGTGTAATGTAAGAGGAGGAAAAAAGAGAGCGTGGGACAAAAGGGATAAATGGTCATTGAGTTCAGAGCTGTCTGTTTGCAGGGAAATAAGAGAAGAGACAGCAAAAGTGCAACAGTATACCTCCCAACTGTTCCTGTTCCAGCGGGACATTGCCAATTTTGGGGGACTATTGTGGCAGAGCTTGTCCCAGCTAGAGGCACAGTTGGAAACCATTTTCCCCACTTAAAGAGGTAGCAAGATCAAGACGGTTGGAGGGAAGAGAGCATTCGTTAGGAGCCATCCACACCTTCCACAATGCTAACCACCCCTTTACAGCACTGGTCCCACCTCCTCAGATGGAATGGCAGATAGGCCCTTCACATGCTTCAGCTCCAGGATGCTGTATCCCTTATTCTGGCACTGACAACAACAGCTTTTAAACTTTTATACACTGCACTTGTAAAGGACATTCAGTAGGGTGTCATGTATTATTACTAACTGTCCATAATTTCCAGGGATAGTCTCAGGTTTGCAAATGTCTGTTTTCCCAAAACAATTACTGCATACTGTTACTTGTAGTACCACAGCATCAGGCCCAGTCCCCTGGGAGGATGGGGGGATAGAACCAACGATTGGGTCCCTATAGCTGACAGGCCCAATGCTGAAGAGCACTGGGCCCCTCCTGGATTCTCTGGCTATACAGTTAATGTAGAAATGAGGACTCTTTGTCATCAGATTTTGTAGATGATTTGTACTACAACTAGTCCTTCACTTCCCAGTTTCCTGATAGTTCCTTATATTAAAATAGTCTGGGAATCGCAGTGGTATAAATACTGAAAAGTCATAAATACTGCAAGAGAAAAGTATAAAGAAAATAAATAAGGAATAATAATGGTGTGAGTTTGGTACGTGGTTCTTACACTTATCCTGTTATGATATAGGCGGATGATCGTGATTGTAATTTACACTTTCTCTGTATTTGTCTAAGAATACATCACAGGTCAATTCCTACCAAATATGGCTCAGGACTCATAATAAATAATATTATGGCCCCGTTCTCATAATAGATAAGAGTATGGCCCCACGTCTCATAATAAATAATAACATTATATAATAAATAGATCTGACAAATTAATCAGTATCAATTGTTCATCATACTTGTTAAATCAAGGCATCCAGGTCTTCCCAAAGCATCAAGGATTTCCTTTTCTGAAGTCTTGAAGGCTTGCTGGATAATTTTGCTTCCTTAGCAAAGCAACCTGTAACATCACACCCTGATAGAGCATGGAGGCCTAATAATGTCTTCACCTTCAGCCTAATCAGGAGCACACACAGATCTATCAATCTTCTATTTGTTCCAACACATGTAACAACCTTCCTACCAGATGGGAAACACTTTGACCACCACATTGAGAGCACAAAATCATCTGTGTCTGGTGCAACAATGTGGAGGATAGCAGCACCATGATGTGAGACATAAAGGCAGTGTAGTATTATTTGTGTGTCCACCTGGGCTTTGAAGGTCCTTAACATCATTTTCATCGGACTTAGCCTTGTTTGTCCAACTGGCTTCCAGACTTGTTATCTTTTGTGATGGAGAATGGCTTTATTTGAGAGGTATGATGTTAGCCTATCTTTTGTTTTATAATGAGATAAGAGGGCTCTTATATTAAGATGTTCAATATTTGTAGAGTATGTGAATTTGTACTCAGCCGGTGTTGCTTTTCTTGCTCTTTTCCTTTGCATGGAGTTGAGTGACTTTTCTAAGTAGGTATCGAAAACTAAATGGGTTTTATCATACATCCGTAGAGTGGGCTTTATTTTCTTGTTGAATTCAATTGTAAGGTCAAGGCATGTTTTCACACGTGATGGTGTTTTCAATGCTTGCAACACTGCCATCCCATCAAGGGATCCCATATATCAAAAAATATCTAGAACCTGTTGGCTCGGGTGCAGATGACCTGTCCTCAATACCAAATGGAGGAATCTGTGTCACATCTTTAGTGTTTATGTGATCTTGCTCTTTGTCACGAACAGCACTCACCTGAGTCTGCGTGATGCATATGTGACACAGGGTTAACCAAAAAAACAACCACCTGGTCTGTCTAAAATGATTAAGTCCTTCCCTATCTATGCCACCCACTAGCTTTGCGATACTAATTATGCCACAACCAAGGTTTTTTCGGACAAGAGCTGACACTCTTATTTAGGAAGCCTTCGGTTCTCCCTAGGATTAATCTAACACAATTTACTTTAATCAGAGTTCACATAAACCACAAGGTTTGCACAGTTTCAATTAGGTAGCGTCTGGACCAAACTGTCGCGTGAATTCGTAAGAACACAGAGACTAGAACTTATTAAGTGTAATTTAATATGGAAAATACATCCACAATGCTTAAGATAAAACAGATAATAAAAGACATACAAATATAGTGCAATTGTTTCTTATAAAATAAAAAGGATGAAACACAGAATTGATACCTCACTTAGAATCAGGTTTGGGAGAAGCAGGAAAAATGGGACCTCTTCAATCAAATGACTCCCTCAGAGTGAACCAAGACTTACATTTCCACTATAGTTTTAAAACCCAGCTACAGGACCCCCCCCCCCCCAGCCCCTTTTCCTGTGAGATCGCACCAACAGGATGGTAGAATGCAAATTAGGGTTTTATGACTCTGCTGTTGGAATACCTTTAAGTCAAGTTTTCTTTACACCATCCTAACTTTTCAACAGTATGGTTTACAAACATGATTTTACCTCTACACAACAGGTCATAAGTTTCCCTTCATCTGCATACCACACATGCCTCTGGTAGGTATGATATTGGAGAAAATGAGATGATATTTTCCTGTGACCCTATTCAGCTTAAATCTGTCATTAACATGCAACCCAGTCTCTGCAGTCGGCATGTCTGGGGCATCCCAAACATGTGTTAGATTTCATTGTCTTGCAAGAGATATCCTCAAAGGCTTTCACATTTGCCTCCTGCCATAAATGGTACAAGGTGCTACCCTTATCTACCAGCCCCCTCTGGGTAATTTAACATACACAAAACCCATTGATCTAACAGCTTCTAAGAGAACCATGTCACACTATTTCTAGGAAGTAATTCACAAACATATATTTGCAGATTTATGCCTAAAAATTAGCTTGCACATGACACTCTTCCATAATCTTTATTAGCATGCTTTAGTTTGTAGGTAAGAACATCGTCCCATTTAAGTTGAACATTGCAGAGGTGCTGCAGAGAATTTGTTCTCCTTGTGTGCACTGTTACATAGGTTAGGACTCTCTTTTTTCATTGTCGCCCACAGTGTTCAACTGTCTGACTCATTTCTCTCTTTCTTGAAGTTGTACATTTGACATCATTCTTCTGTCATTCTTGACGTGTCCTTTTGAATCACTTCATCAAAAACTGTGTTTGCAGAGATATTGAGGAGTCCTTTTCCTTGATACGTCACAGGATTTGTTGATGCCATGATAGAGCTGTAAAGAAGCATTCAACAACTTCCTGTTGGCGTATTGCTTTGGATGCTGTCAGATGGTGATGTTTGGATCCTTGATAATCAGTGATTCCTTCCATTTTCTTAGCTTCTGTCAAGATCCTTGACTGCTCAGGAGAGGCTGAAAAAAAATGTTAGAGCCTGTTTCTTTTGTGTTACGTTTCCCAAACCACCAAGTACCTTAATTGCCCTATTCTCATGTTCAAGAGCTTCATCTGAACCTAAAGCACTAAAGGGCACACTTGTCTTGTTAACTACCTAATTTACTCTCATGGTCTCGTTCCACAAGTCTGGATGTTTACTTTTCAAGCTGCTGGATACTATGCTGCCATACTTGCATAGTTTATCAAATCAATGGCAAGAAATACTTTACAAATTTTTGAAGTGATCCTTTATATTCTCAGCATAAAGTACAGATAAGGTGGCTTCAGCAGCTGTACCATCCAAAAAAGAACCAATTGCTTAGAGCATCGCCATTATTATACGTACTGCATCAGGTCTAAGAACCCAGTTCTTTGATAAGTCATTCTTAGCCACAGCTAGTTTTTAAACAGGCTTTTAGAGACCAAGATCCAATGAGACAACTGTTTTTGATTCATAGGATACAACAGATATTATGTTCTCCAACTTCTTCATGAATGTGAGCTGTGTTTGTGTGCTGGTTGGACTGGTATCTATGAGTGGTAACACACAGACTCTAGCTTATTTCCTTGGCTCACTTATAATTAAATTGTAGGCTGACCAAGTTGGGATAGTAGTGAGTGGTCATGGTCATGATGTGACCCCATCATCACTTTTGGGGGTATATTTACTAAGCTGCGGGTTTGAAAAAGTGGAGATGTTGCCTATAGCAACCAATCAGATTCTAGCTGTCATTTTGTAGAAGGTAGTAAATAAATGAAAGCTAGAATCTGATTGGTTGCTATAGGCAACATCCCCACTTTTTCAAACCCGCAGCTTAGTAAATCTAGCCCTTGGTTTCTTCTGGTAGATTAGGATTTTGTATCCCACAATTCTTTACTTATGATTTCTCGACAACCGCTCAATGATAAGTCTTCCGCCATCATCTAAAGCAGGTCCTCATCACACTGGTAATCTAAAATATCCTTATTGCTTCCTGTATAATCAGTGCTTTCACTACCTATGGGATTCTTTGGTCTGCATCCTTTGGGTATAGTACAAGGAATGATCTCTCATAGGGACTGAGGAATCTTCTGCAGTCAACAAAGTGAGTTGGTTCTGATACTTGGATCGGTCTTAGGACATCTGATTACTACTTCTCCTGATTGACCACAACTGTGTAAAGTTCCTTTACCATATGGAGTATCCTTGAGGAAATCAATGTTATCTGTTGCACAAAAGTCAAAACTCCCTCTTACCAACTCTGAGGGAGCGCCAGGTTCAAATTACTCATTTCTACCAAATAATTATTGCAAGCAGAAAATTACATTGGAAATCCCAATAATGGTGATACAACTTGTAAAGCGTAAGAGGTACTAAAAAAATAACCAATAATAATACATTGGATGTACGTCTGAATATGAATCAGGAATACAGTGTCCATTATGCCTATTGACCAATCAATACACAACAGTATACTGGATCTTTATTTTACCATTATTTGTTGCATGTTATTTATCTCCAGTGTACCTACTTGAATAAAGATTTAAAAAATATATATAAATGAATTACAAACACAAATTGAATCAAATACAAACATTGTTGTTTTCTACTTTAAAAATCAAATAGGCATCTTCTTTCCTTCCGAAGTCCAAATAGAAATATGAATTAAACAATGCGAATAGGATGCAACTGTGACGTCATATAATATAGTCACCACGCTAATTAATTAAGTAATGTCAGCTGTAGAGTCGAGCTGCAATCAGCCAATCAGATGCGGTGAGCTTGTTCTGCTGTCATCACTGTGTATCGTGCACCAGGACTACAGCACCCACAAGAGATACAGGTGTATATGCGCCTCCGTACAGGTCTACTTCAGTCGCAATGGAGGTGTCGCAAGTGTAAAATGTGACATAATCTGCAAACAGATCTATGTGTATGTATTTTGGTGGCCATGCGCCAGGGCCGTAACTAGGGCTGTGCGACAGGGGCGACACGCTAAAGGGGGGCGCAATTTAGGAATATTTTAGGTTAATTTGGTTAAAATTGAGGGCTAGGGAGGCGGCATTTGTCTTTCTCGTCCAGGGCGCTAGAATTCTAAGTTACGGCTCTGCCATGCGCAGTGCAGAAATGAGCATTATACGCAAATAAGACAGATGTAGGTTCAAGTCTACATGAGCCCCTTTGTCTATTAATCATAGCTGGGCTTATCTTCTAATAAGTTTTGCTATGATCAGCAAACTGTACAGGACTGTAAAGGGCTCTGATAGTCATGCCAGGTTTTTGTGAGTTACCTGAGCCCTGCCAATGGACACCCGGGAAAGTGACTGACTGGCACCCCTGATGGCGCTCTCTATATACCAGAGTGTGTGACTTCCATGATTCAGTCTTGGTTTGAGTAAAGAAAAAGTCTTCAATCTCATCTGTGCAGCAAATCATAACATATCCTGGTTACAATTAGTTACTTAATCACTGAAACTTGAGGTGAGAGCTGCAGACATTTCACCTCACTGCTAAGGGAAGAGCTGAGACATGAACACGCAGAGAAGAAAGGAACACAAAGCAGGAAGGAAACTTGGTTGGTAAATGTGCTCCATAAATAAAAGTGTAAGTGAGAGTTGCAGAGAGCTGCACAAGACAAGCACACACAGGTAGAAGACGGGTGACTCCTGGGTCAGTCAGTGTTACTGATTAGGGAGGGGATGGGACAGGCTGGAGGAAGGAGGTGCTAGTTCTCATCTGTGCACTCTCGTCAGCCCAGGACTGAGTCTGTGCTTCCTGCTGAGATTATTATGTGGAGAGAGGAGTCAGAGATCTGAGTGAGGACACTGGAGCTGGGTGTCCAGGCTGAGGAGGACGAGCTACTACCCAATCACCACTGCTGAGCTGCTATACAGAACAGGTACTGCACTGAGGTGGGAGACTGGGGAGGAGGGGGGCTGCATCATGCAGGGGTGTAACCTGATAGAATGCACACTAATAAGTAGAGTACAAGAGATAGAATGCACAGTAATAGAACACTAACCTAATAGAATGCACAGTAATAGAACACTAACCTAATAGAATGCACAGTAATAGAACACTAACCTAATAGAATGCACAGTAATAGAACACTAACCTAATAGAATGCACAGTAATAGAACACTAACCTAATAGAATGCACAGTAATAGAACACTAACCTAATAGAATGCACAGTAATAGAACACTAACCTAATAGAATGCACACTAATAGAACACTAACCTAATACAATGCACACTAATAGAACACTAACCTAATACAATGCACACTAATAGAACACTAACCTAATACAATGCACACTAATAGAACACTAACCTAATACAATGCACACTAATAGAACACTAACCTAATAGTATGCACACTAATAGAACACTAACCTAATAGAATGCACACTAGTAGAACACTAACCTAATAGAATGCACACTAGTAGAACACTAACCTAATAGAATGCACACTAATAGGTAGAATGCAAGTGTACAGATAGTTAACATTAATATTGTTACTTGTTGCATGCTAACATTCTGCAGAGTGCATTGCATGCAGTGTGATTTATTACATCCATGAGATCACCGGTAACCATGATGTAGTCCTATATAGTGTAAATACATTTTCTTTTTTACTTGGATTCTATTTAATGCACTAGCAAAAGTACAAACAATATATGATAATATGGATTATTATTTTAGTATTGCTTACTATACCTCTGGGCTGAACAAGCATAGTCAAGTCTTAAGATGTTTAGTGGGAATTACAGACTTCAAGCTTTCTATCTACAGATAGATACTATTGTACAGAATGTAATTGCAAGTACTGCTGATGAGTTGACACAGTAATTGAAAGATACCAAGCTAGTTAGATGTGGATATTACATTTGGTCACCGATTATTTTGCATTATTGTATTTTATTGTTCTGCTATTTTTGCTTTGGAGTGAAGTTTGTGGTTTTAAACACTTTGAACCTGATTCATTAAGGCAAGTGATCGCCGATACGTGCAATATTTTGAGTAAAATCTCTCTACGTGTGCCCAGAAACCAACCAAACGCCAGAGGATGCAGCAACCTCCAATTCATCTTAGAGGGCAGAGAACCCTTCCTACAGCCTATGATTTCAGTGATGGAATGGTGGAGGGAATGGTTGTATGCACAGTGTAGAGTAAGGGCGCATGTATCCGCATCCCATTCAAGCTTTGGGTACATGATTTTCACTTGTATCACTTGCACCAGTTACAGGTCTAGTCTAAGTGCTGATTACTAGTGATGGCGGCTGTGTCTGCATTGCTAGAACGTGAGTTTGCAATCAGGAGCAAATAAAAATGTATTTTCTGTATAGTAGACATTCATAACATCCTTAGAAATGTATTTCTATTAGGAAGAAATAATAAAAAAAACCCTTTTAAATTTTTTAATGAATATATTATTAATAGGTGACATTAAATTGAATTTCTTTTTTGTTCTGTGTGTTCTTTCGTGACTTGATATTCCACACATGTATTGGTCTTATACTGCAGTGTCTTGTCTGTTAGAGCAGAAAGGACTACAAGAACTATCTTAAGATTCGCCTTGTCGAATACGTACAAGCGTATGCTCGATATATCTGTCTGTGTGTGTATGTTAGGGAATTTAGACTGTAAGCCCCAATGGGGCAGGGAGTGATGTAAGTGAGTTCTCTGTGCAGCGCTGCGGAATTAGTGGTGCTATATAAATAGCTGATGATGATGATATATGTGCCTTTACAAAAAAAACACAATATGTTTATTTTGCTATCCTTGACGAATCAGGCGCTTTGTCTACCTATCTACTAGGGATGAGCGCGCTCGGATTTCTGAAATCCGAGCCCACCCGAACGTTGCGGATCCGAGTCGGATCCGAGACAGATCCGGGTATTGGCGCCAAATTCAAAAGTGAAACTGAGGCTCTGACTCATAATCCCGTTGTCGGATCTCGCGATACTCGGATCCTATAAATTCCCCGCTAGTCGCCGCCATCTTCACTCGGGCATTGATCAGGGTAGAGGGAGGGTGTGTTAGGTGGTCCTCTGTGCTGTTTAGTTCTGTGCTGTTTAGTTCTGTGCTGTTTAGTGCTGTGCTGTGCTGTGCTGTTTAGTGCTGTGCTGTGCTGTGCTGTGCTGTGCTGTGCTGTGCTGTGCTGTGCTGTGCTGTGTTCTGCAGTATCAGTCCAGTGGTGCTGTGTGCTGTGCTCTGTCCTTCTGAGGTCAGTGGTGCTGCTGGGTCCTGTGCTGTGTCCTGTTCAGTCCAGTGGTGCTGTGTCCTGTGCTCTGTGCTTCTAAGGGCATAGTTATTTCCCCACTATTCCCAAGTTTTTAAAAAATAAAAAAAAAGTAAAAAATAATAAAAAATTTAAAAAAAAAAAAATATATAATAATTATAACCAAATTTGCAAAACCAATCCAGCATTATAAGTCCATTGGTACTGCAATATTACCAAGTTCACACATTCTGCAGTATCAGTCCAGTGGTGCTGTGTCCTGTGCTCTGTCCTGCTGAGTTCCGTAGTGCTGCTGGGTCCTGTGCCGTGTCCTGTTCAGTCCAGTGGTGCTGTGTCCTGTGCTCTGTGCTTCTAAGGGCATAGTTATTTCCCCACTATTCCCAAGTTTTTTTAAAAAAAAAAAAAGTAAAAAAAAAAAATAAAAAAAAAAATAAAATATATAATAATTATAACCAAATTTGCAAAACCAATCCAGCAGTATAAGTCCATTGGTACTGCAATATTACCAAGTTCACACATTCTGCAGTATCTTGTGCTACATATAATGGAGACCAAAAATTTGGAGGATAAAGTAGGGAAAGATCAAGACCCACTTCCTCCTAATGCTGAAGCTGCTGCCACTAGTCATGACATAGACGATGAAATGCCATCAACGTCGTCTTCCAAGCCCGATGCCCAATCTCGTAGTACCGGGCATGTAAAATCCAAAAAGCCCAAGTTAAGAAAAAGTAGCAAAAAGAGAAACTTAAAATCATCTGAGGAGAAACGTAAAGTTGCCAATATGCCATTTACGACACGGAGTGGCAAGGAACGGCTTAGGCCCTGGCCCGTGTTCATGACTAGTGGTTCAGCTTCACCCACGGATCTTAGCCCTCCTCCTCCTCCCCCCCCCCTACAAAAAATTGAAGAGAGTTATGCTGTCAGCAACAAAACAGCAAACAACTCTGCCTTCTAAAGAGAAATTATCACAAATCCCCAAGGCGAGTCCAAGGGTGTTGGTGGTTGTCAAGCCTGACCTTCCCATCACTGTACGGGAAGAGGTGGCTCGGGAGGAGGCTATTGATGATGTAGCTGGCGCTGTGGAGGAACTTGATGATGAGGATGGTGATGTGGTTATTGTAAATGAGGCACCAGGGGGGGAAACAGCTGATGTCCATGGGATGAAAAAGCCCATCGTCATGCCTGGTCAGAAGACCAAAAAATGCACCTCTTCGGTCTGGAGTTATTTTTATCCAAATCCAGACAACCAATGTATGGCAATATGTAGCTTATGTAAAGCTCAAATAAGCAGGGGTAAGGATCTTGCCCACCTAGGAACATCCTCCCTTATACGTCACCTGAATAACCTTCATAGTTCAGTGGTTAGTTCAGGAACTGGGGCTAGGACCCTCATCGGTACAGGGACACCTAAATCCCGTGGTCCAGTTGGATACACACCAGCAACACCCTCCTCGTCAACTTCCTCCACAATCTCCATCAGATTCAGTCCTGCAGCCCAAGTCACCAGCCAGACTGAGTCCTCCTCAATACGGGATTCATCCGAGGAATCCTGCAGCGGTACGCCTACTACTGCCACTGCTGCTGTTGCTGCTGTTAGTCGGTCATCTTCCCAGAGGGGAAGTCGTAAGACCGCTAAGTCTTTCACCAAACAATTGACCGTCCAACAGTCGTTTGCCATGACCACCAAATACGATAGTAGTCACCCTATTGCAAAGCGTATAACTGCGGCTGTAACTGCAATGTTGGTGTTAGACGTGCGCCCGGTGTCCGCCATCAGTGGAGTGGGATTTAGAGGGTTGATGGAGGTATTGTGTCCCCGGTACCAAATCCCCTCGAGATTCCACTTCACTAGGCAGGCGATACCAAAAATGTACAGAGAAGTACGATCAAGTGTCCTCAGTGCTCTTAAAAATGCGGTTGTACCCACTGTCCACTTAACCACGGACATGTGGACAAGTGGTTCTGGGCAAACGAAGGACTATATGACTGTGACAACCCACTGGGTAGATGCATCCCCTTCCGCAGCAACAGCAACAGCTGCATCAGTAGCAGCATCTACAAAATGGCTGCTCATGCAAAGGCAGGCAACATTGTGCATTACAGGCTTTAATAAGAGGCACAACGCTGACAACATATTAGAGAAAATGAGGGAAATTATCTCCCAGTGGCTTACCCCACTTAGACTCTCATGGGGATTTGTGGTGTCAGACAATGCCAGTAACATTGTGCGGGCATTAAATATGGGCAATTTCCAGCACGTCCCATGTTTTGCCCACACCATTAATTTGGTGGTGCAGCATTACCTCAAGAGTGACAGGGGTGTGCAGGAGATGCTTGCGGTGGCCCGCAAAATTGCTGGACACTTTCGGCATTCAGCCAGTGCCTACCGCAGACTAGAGGCACATCAAAAAAGCTTGAACCTGCCCTGCCATCACCTCAAACAAGAGGTTGTGACGCGCTGGAACTCCACCCTCTATATGCTGCAGAGGATGGAGGAGCAGCAAAAGGCCATTCAGGCCTACACAGCCACCTACGACATAGGCAAAGGAGTGGGGATGCGCCTGAGTCAAGCGCAGTGGAGACTGATTTCCGTGTTGTGCAAGGTTCTGCAGCCATTTGAACTTGCCACACGAGAAGTCAGTTCCGACACTGCCAGCTTGAGTCAGGTCATTCCCCTGATCAGGCTGTTGCAGAAGCAGCTGGAGAAAGTGAGGGAGGAGCTGGTAAGCCATTGCGATTACAGCAAGCATGTAGCTCTTGTGGATGTAGCCCTTCGTACGCTTTGCCAGGATCCGAGGGTGGTCACTCTTTTAAAGTCAGAGGAATACATTCTGGCCACCGTGCTCGATCCTCGGTTTAAAGCGTATGTTGTGTCTCTGTTTCCGGCGGACACAAATCTACAGCGGTGCAAAGACCTGCTGGTCAGGAGATTGTCCTCTGAAGAGGACCGTGACATGCCAACAGCTCCACCCTCATTTTCTTCCACATCTATGGCTGCGAGGAAAAAGCTCAGTTTTCCCAAAAGAGGCACTGGCGGGGATGCTGATAACATCTGGTCCGGACTGAAGGACCTGCCAACCATTGCAGACATGTCTACTCTCGCTGCATTGGATGCTGTCACAATTGAAAAAATTGTGGAGGATTACTTTGCTGACACCATCCAAGTAGACATGTCAGACAGTCCATATTGTTACTGGCAGGAAAAAAAGGCAGTTTGGAAGCCCCTGTACAAACTGGCTCTATTTTACCTGAGTTGTCCCCCCTCCAGTGTGTACTCGGAAAGAGTTTTTAGTGCAGCGGGGAACCTGGTCAGTGAGCGGCGAAGGAGGTTGCTTCCTCACAACGTTGAAAAAATGATGTTTATAAAAATGAATAATCAATTCCTCAATGAAGTACAGCACTGCCCTCCAGATACTACAGAGGGACCTGTGGTTGTGGAGTCCAGCGGGGACGAATTGATAATGTGTGATGAGGAGGAAGTACACACTGTAGGGGGAGAGGAATCAGAGGTTGAGGATGAGGACGACATCTTGCCTCAGTAGAGCCTGTTTAGTCTGTACAGGGAGAGATGAATAGCTTTTTTGGTGTGGGGGCCCAAACAAACCAATCATTTCAGTCAAAGTTGTTTGGTAGGCCCTGTCGCTGAAATGATTGGTTTGTTAAAGTGTGCATGTCCTATTTCAACAACAGACCTCTCAACTGCAGCTCATCCCTCCTCTGCGGGGATAATGTCTCCTGTGCTCTGACACGTCACTCTGTGTACTCTCAGCCTCAGGATCTGACACTACAGCTACCATGCCTCTTGTAGCAGCCCTCACTCCAGGGCCTCTTCCATGTGCAGTGTCCCCCTCTCTCTTGGGTTCACTATAGTGGCATGGAGTTCTCCCCCTCATCCAGGGCACACATTCCTTGCCCTGGCTCAGTCACCACGCTCAGACTTCCAGGCAATGCTGGGGGAGCCTGGGAGCTTCCACCCCAGGTCCCCAGCTACAACTCTCCTCTCCTGTGTCTTCTCTCTCTTTCTGACACTTTAAAGATCGTGCCTTTAAATGAAAAAGTCAGTCTTCATTGCACGACTATGTGCAAGTGCAACAGGGACATTTTTTTGGGTTTACAAAGTCAAACAATAACACTACGACCCTGTCTGTCTGGGGTCTGTCAATGACGAATTGTCTGGAGCATGTTTGGAGGAGGTATTGTGGCCCCGGTATCAAATTGGGTACCGGGGCCACCCCACTATGCAGTCCAGATACTTGTTTGGTGGAATTCCGACACGTGGAGGGTTTTTTAATTATATTGTGGCCTCGGTACCAAATTGTGTACCGGGGCCACCACACTACGCAGTCAAGATACTTGTTTGGTGGAATTCAGACCAGTTGAGGGTTTTATTATTATATTGTGTGGACCACTCTATCTATACCACACTACAACTCTATACCACTCTATTTCCTACTTTAATTCTATTTAATTCTATTTCCTACTTTAATTCTATTACTAATTAATTAACATAAAGAGGAACAAAAAAAACCAATTTTACCAAAAGTAT
Source organism: Mixophyes fleayi (assembly GCF_038048845.1). Classification (NCBI taxonomy): domain Eukaryota; kingdom Metazoa; phylum Chordata; class Amphibia; order Anura; family Limnodynastidae; genus Mixophyes; species Mixophyes fleayi. The sequence goes on from NC_134402.1 coordinate 33,341,074, forward strand.
AATATGACTTAGACTTACAAACACTACACTTGAAAGATCGTGCCTTTAAATGAAAAAGTAAGTCTTCATTGCACGACTATGTGCAACAGGGACAGTTTTTTTCTTTACAAAGTCAACTAATAACACTTGGACCCTGTCTGTCTTTAACATACTTGATGGGATCTCAATGACGAATTGTCTGTAGCATGTTTGGAGGAGGTATTGTGGCCCCGGTATCAAGTTGGGTACCGGGGCCACCCCACTACGCAGTCCAGATACTTGTTTGGTGGAATTCTGACACGTGGAGGGTGTATTTATTTTATTGTGGCCCCGGTATCAAATTGGGTACCGGGGCCACCCCACTACGCAGTCCAGATACTTGTTTGGTGGAATTCTGACACGTGGAGGGTGTATTTATTTTATTGTGGCCCCGGTATCAAATTGGGTACCGGGGCCACCCCACTACGCAGTCCAGATACTTGTTTGGTAGAATTCTGACACGTGGAGGGTTTTTTAATTATATTGTGGCCTCGGTACCAAATTGTGTACCGGGGCCACCACACTACGCAGTCAAGATAGATAGATGCGTATCATAGATAAAGTACATTCAGTGGTGTGGGGCAAATTGAAAAATATTCAAAATGCACTGACATTATCAAAAACAAGAGGTTGTCACACGCTAAAACTCCAACATGTATATGATGGAGAGGATGGAGGAGCAGCCGTATGTGTAGTGTAATGCAGACCTGTTGAAGGTTTTTTATATATTTTATTGTGGTGCCCAGTGCCCACTCCTCTAGGCAGTCCAGGTACATTTATTGGTGCGATTCATAAAAGTTCAGGGTTTTTAATATATTGTGGTGACCCACTCCTCTACGCAGTCCAGGTACATTTATTGGTGCGAATCAAACAAGTTGATGGTTTTCTTATTATATATATTGTGGTGACCCACTCCTCTACGCAGTCCAGGTACATTTATTGGTGCGAATCAAACAAGTTGATGGTTTTCTTATTATATATATTGTGGTGACCCACTCCTCTACGCAGTCCAGGTACATTTATTGGTGCGATTCATAAAAGTTCAGGGTTTTTAATATATTGTGGTGACCCACTCCTCTACGCAGTCCAGGTACATTTATTGGTGCGAATCAAACAAGTTGGTGGTTTTCTTATTATATATATTGTGGTGACCCACTCCTCTACGCAGTCCAGGTACATTTATTGGTGCGATTCATAAAAGTTCAGGGTTTTTAATATATTGTGGTGACCCACTCCTCTACACAGTCCAGGTACATTTATTGGTGCGAATCAAACAAGTTGGTGGTTTTCTTATTATATATATTGTGGTGACCCACTCCTCTACGCAGTCCAGGTACATTTATTGGTGCGATTCATAAAAGTTCAGGGTTTTTAATATATTGTGGTGACCCACTCCTCTACGCAGTCCAGGTACAATTATTGGTGCGAATCATAAAAGTTCAGGGTTTTTAAGATATTGTGGTGACCCACTCCTCTACGCAGTCCAGGTACAATTATTGGTGCGAATCATAAAAGTTCAGGGTTTTTAAGATATTGTGGTGACCCACTCCTCTACGCAGTCCAGGTACAATTATTGGTGCGAATCATAAAAGTTCAGGGTTTTTAATATATTGTGGTGACCCACTCCTCTACGCAGTCCAGGTACAATTATTGGTGCGAATCATAAAAGTTCAGGGTTTTTAATATATTGTGGTGACCCACTCCTCTACGCAGTCCAGGTACAATTATTGGTGCGAATCATAAAAGTTCAGGGTTTTTAATATATTGTGGTGACCCACTCCTCTACGCAGTCCAGGTACAATTATTGGTGCGAATCATAAAAGTTCAGGGTTTTTAATATATTGTGGTGACCCACTCCTCTACGCAGTCCAGGTACAATTATTGGTGCGAATCATAAAAGTTCAGGGTTTTTAAGATATTGTGGTGACCCACTCCTCTACGCAGTCCAGGTACAATTATTGGTGCGAATCATAAAAGTTCAGGGTTTTTAATATATATTGTGGTGACCCACTCCTCTACGCAGTCCAGAAAGATACCTTGTTGCAACGTTTTGGACTAATAACTATATTGTGAGGTGTTCACAATACACTGTAAATTAGTGGAAATGCTTGTTATTGAATGTTATTGAGGTTCATAATAGCCTAGGAGTGAAAATAAGCCCAAAAACTTGATTTTTAAACTTTTTATGTTTTTTTCAAAAAAAATCCGAATCCAATACCTTAAATCCGAACCGAGACCTTTCGTCAAGTGTTTTGCGAGACAAATCCGAACCTAAAAAATAACGAAAATCCGGATCCAAAACACAAAACACGAGACCTCAAAAGTCGCCGGTGCACATCCCTACTATCTACATATATGTGACAGAGGGACATTCAATGCTGTGTAGACGATACTGTATTATCACCAGGCAGCTAATTGTATTGTGTGTTGCATTGTCCATCTTGACTAATTAATACTGATGTCAGTGTGAGGTCCTATGTATAGTATAAATGGCATTCAGCAGAGCCTATACAATTCTGTAAAGTATAGAATATCTGCATTTGTAAATGACTTATTCCACAGATCACCATGACCGCATGCATATGCAGATAAAATAATAGTTAATAATCTAGGTGTAAATCTGAGTTTCAACAGAGGCAACCTTAGCAACAAACTTAAAAAGGAGGGTCATTATGTAATTGTAAGGATTATAATTATGTAATTTTATTTTTTTGTATTTATATAATTTTGTCACTTTTTTATACTTCCCTTATTTTGTCAATGTGTTGTATGTTCTATTTCCTTGTTGTACAGTGCTGCAAAATCCTTGTGAGACCTTAGAAATAAAACATGATGATGATAATTATTATTATTATTATTATTATTATTATTATTATTATTATTATAAAATGGTTTCACATTGTCAACCAAAAATCTTACAAAGGCACAAAGCATTGCTTGTAAAACAGAGTAGAAGTTACATACAAGTGAAAGCCCCTTGTTCTATTGATGTTTGGATAACAAAAATCACTGTGTATTAATATAAATCTGGCTTTGCCCTCTGTAATGAAACTGTTTTTTGGGGGATTAAAGCACTGGGACTGTTTTTATAGCGTTTCACTTATTTGCTTGTGAAACTTCTTATGACATTGTCCGGAGTGCGCATACAAATGTTCTTCTCCTAAATGCAACATAGAGGTGCAAAATAGGTGCCAGCTGTAATCTGGTGACAATGTCTGTGTGCCCCTCCGCACAGCAAGATACGGGCATAAGCATGTAAGAATGCTCTGAAAAAGAATTTTATTTTTTTTTGTACTTCTGCTATAAGTAACACCCAGTGCCCCTGCTCTGTACCAACTTCTCCCAGAAGCCTCTGCAAACCTCTGCTCATCTGAAACACTTGCTCCATCTTGTTCCACATCCCTATGCCATTTGCCAGAAATGAAGGCGCACAGTGGGAACAAAATTGATTTTACACTGCAGCTTTGCAATTTTGCATATTATAAATGACCTCCTCTGTCTTCAGCAACAGGTACTTATCAAAATCCCCAATGAAATGTCCAAAATGGAATAAAATAGCCAAATGTGTCCCCATTAGACTTGATTATCGAGGAGATACTTGAAAAGGAGAAGCAGCTCTCAATGTATTTCTTCCTGTTGAGATACTTTAGAAATAAATAATTTAGATACAAGTATAACTTCTGCAAAATTAAAAAATTGTAAACAACAAAAATCACTCCCATTAGGATGAAGTCCACAGCCACATGGGTTGTATAACTGTTATAAATAATTCTCTCTTCCATGCCCACGACTTATGCCAATACAATGTGACTTATCCATGCCTACAAATTCAGCACTGAATAGGATAAAACCTCATTTAGAACAGATGAACTAATCCGCCAAGCTACGTCCTGATTGGCCCAAACTATGAACCTCATTTACTTAGAACCTTAAAGTCGGGACAGACCCTCAGAATTGAGGACTTGTGGCAGATAAGCTATTACTTCATTCCCCGTGTGGTAAGTATTTTCTCTGTGGTTCTAAAGCCCGCAGTTGTGCTATAGGTTTCTCCCACTGTCCCTTCTTATTGTAGATAAAATACATTCTAAAACATTAGTCCATAGATGCAGTGATAGGGAATCTGGTACTCTGCAGGGGCTGCATGGACGGCCCTCTAGTCTTTGTAAGGTATTACCCTTAATCTTAATAATAAGTTTTTAAAAATACATACAGCACATTGGTTAGGACTGAGGTCATGGGATTGCTGCTGACCAGGTCTCTGTGTGTGTGTTAAACAATTTAGACTGTAAGCTCCAGTGGAGCAGGGACTGATGCTTACATATTGTCTGGACAGTGCTGTGTAATATGATTGGTGCTATTTAAATAAAAGAACAATACTTTTATGAAAGAAAGAGCCATCTATCAGTAATAACATATCAGCAGGCATTTAAAAAAAAAAAAAGTGCTACCAGCTATAACATACAAATCTGGCAATAAAGCAGGAAGGAGCTGGAGGCCACAGTTTAAGGATCAGAGGGCCAATGAGGCCCTGGGGCCGCTTGTTGCCCAACACTGGCCACTTTGGGTTCATAAAGACCAGCTTTGTCCCAATAAGCGAAGTAAAAAGACAAGGCCACTAAGGTCTTTGAGCTGATTTACTGGGTACAATGGATTGAAACATCTTAAAAGATTAAGGGGCATATTTACTAAACTGCGGGTTTGAAAAAGTGGAGATGTTGCCTATAGCAACCAATCAGATTCTAGTTATCATTTATTTAGTACCTTCTACAACATCACAGCTAAAATCTGATTGGTTGCTCTAGGCAACATCTCCACTTTTTCAAACCTGCAGTTTAGTAAATATACCCCTAACTGTCCTTCAGAGAACTTAAAATTATTTACTTGTTTGGCCACCTGCAACTTTAACTTAAGTTATTTTTTTCTGGCTTCTTTCTGCAATTTTCAGCAGTGCATTTATATCATCAGGGCAGGTTGATTATTTCTGTGCCCCGGATTTTACACAGCTTTGCTGCGCTCTCTGCATTGGATGTAACACAGCTCTGCTGCGCTCTCAGAATTGGATACAACGGTGTCCAGCAATTGTTATGTTTACAGCCTGTCTGACTGTGTCACTGCTAACGTTTGCATTTAGCATCTCACATTATCAGCACTTGGGTATTTCCCACTTTAGACTCCAGTAAGAAATGTTTACTCTATTACACTGACATACATACAGACAAAGTAACCTGGATGTAAGGGAACAATTGGGGTTTTTTCAAGCACAACACTCCAAGGGCTAGATTTACTAAGCTGCGGGTTTGAAAAAGTGGGGATGTTGCCTATAGCAGCCAATCAGATTCTAGCTTTCATTTATTTAGTACCTTCTACAAAATGACAGCTAGAATCTGATTGGTTGCTATAGGCAACATCCCCACTTTTTCAAACCCGCAGCTTAGTAAATCTAGCCTCTGTCTTCTTCCCAGCAGGTGGCTGCAGATCTATGACTGACTGTTATACACCTAACGTAATCCTGTCGTGCAATAAGAAAAGCGTAACATTTCCCCTTAAGGCAAGTTGACGTTGGATGTGAAACATGATCATGTTCAACATGCAGATGCACTGGGGCTCAGTGGATTACACTGTGCAGACCCCCTTATTATCACTTGTAGCGAATGCAAGTAAATGGCGCATGTAGCATCCGAAAGGCACTTCCACACCGCTTCTCCCGATCACAGGCGCAAATGGGTATGAAGACATTGGTGCCAATAGTTTTCATTCCATTACCTTGTTCATGTTCTTGTGTTTTGTTTCCCTGACTAGACAAGAAGAACCTGGTAATAAATCTGTATATTCCATATTTGCTTTTTTTTTATTATTATTATTATTATTATTATTATTATTATTAACCTTTATGTGTTATAGCACCAACATATTATTATGCATTTTACAGGGAATCTTTTTTCATTAGCATATATAACAGTCCCTGCTTCAGTGAAGCTTACAGTCTTCATATTCTCCCACACACACTCTAGGGTCAAGTTCAAGGGCGACGCTGCATTTCTTTGTTTTTGTATTGAGTTCTCCGATTCTCCACCAGAGAGAAATGTAACTGAAGCACCTTCCTAAGGACAGAGATGTGCATATAGTGTATATACTGGGATCTTCCTGGTAACTTCCACACATACATGTGCAAACCATTTTCTAAATACAGCTACACAGAGCACATTCTGCCCAAAGTACATTGTACTTAAATCTCCTTTCTCGGGTATAGGAAAGGATGACAGAATGGAGTAAGAGACAGGGTCTGGCAGTGAAGCCTGTTGTACGTATTATGAAGGTCTGGACTGATGTATATAGGAAGACTGGCTGTAGGCATCTGATGTCTCAGTAAATGATTGAATGTGAGCTCTGCTTTTACTCGCGCTACAAAAATGCACATTTTAGCTCCTTTCGTCCTGTACTAATTAGAGCCGTTCAGAACTGTAGTTATGATCTACGATTGTAATGCTGTTTATTGTTGCAAACGACAGCAGACTGGTATGATGTTGTAAATAATGTAGAAGGGCTCTGCTGTTTTATTTTGGGGGTTTAACAGTGAATAAGTGGGCTTCTATCAATAGAAGGAATATATTAAATATCTGTTCATCTGTGTTGTGCTTCACCTGTTTCCTAAATAGTTAATTTGTGATTGGACTCTGGTCAGAGGGATGAGTCAAGAATTGTAGTAATGACATAAATGCATTCCATAACTATCTTCAGAGCAGGGAAGGGCTGGCAAAGTTTAGCCTGGGGGGCAAGACTCGACTCGAAGCCCCCCTGCCCAACCTGTCCCTGTTTCAGAGTGCATACACATGGAAAGTTCTCAGCCCTGTATGGCCTGGGGGAAATGTGAATCAGACAGCTCACAGCAAAATTAAAAATCGCATCCCCACCCCCTCAAATAGCCCCCTCTTCTCTGCCTCCCCGCATGGGCTGGGCTCTGCTAGTACAGTTCCGATTGCAACTCCTCATTGGAGGAAATGACAGGCAATCAGAAAGTGAAGTCTGTGTATTAAATTCTAGACAGTCAAGTCTGTAGCTGCAAGCGATCGAAGACAGGGCAGAGGCCATGGCAACCAGTGTTGGTCAAATCTTTTGTGTAAAGGGTTCTATAGGAAAGAACATTATAAATTGTTACTAGATTTGCAAACGCCTCTAAGGATTAACAGTCTTCAAGGTTTGAGTCTAGAACTGTGTCCATGTTTTCAGTATACGTCAGACAGCCAGATTTTTTAGTGCATAGGAGAGGACACTGGCGACTGTGTTGGTAGAAGTGATAGAGAGTACCAGAGGAACCATGGGCAACCTACTGAGGGGCAGTGCTTAGCACTTGGAGATTATAGTTAGCCTGTTATAAGCGAAAGACTGTGTTCTCCTGCCTGTAATGCACAGACCCCTTTGTGGTGTGCAATAAACCTACCCCCCATCCCCAAGCCCATATTACTCACCCCCACCTCCGTGTGGTCTGTGCTTATACTAGTCATGGTGGAGGGACAGTGCAGTACTGAGTGAGGTGTCTCGGAGCCACTCAGCACAGACATACAGCAAAGTAACAGCCTGGATGGTGATAAATCTGCTTTGCGCCCTAGTGGCAGCACTGTGTCATGGTAGGGATTGCAGTACAGGTTGGTCCATTGAGAGAGTATTAGGCATAATAGAAGCACCTCACATATCCATGGAAATTATTTTACAACCTTGGCAACAACGCATACATTCTTTTACGATGGACGGAATTGTCAGAATCCGTTTTAATTCTGTATGTTCTGGAAATATTTTTAAAAATCTGTGTGCGGCAGTTTTTTCATGAGAATGTTTAAAAATTTAATAAATAGTTCATGTTCTCACCTTTATCCATAGTTATGGAGCACCATGTGCTGAAACAAAGTCCTTGGGCTTTCATATTACTGGAACCCTGATTTTACCAAGGAAATAAAATAGCACACCTCCCAACTGTCCCAGTGGGACAGTCCCAGTTTTAGGACTCTGTGCTGCTGTCCGCCCCTGGGACATGTTTGTCCTGCGGGTGGGAATGTTGGGGGTGAGCGATATGTAATGGGCAGCCTAGACAGGTCTCTGGGGGCATGGCCAATCCCCCTTTGCACCATGGCACGTTTTATTGGGAGCTGCCAGTACTACTCATAAAAAACAAAATGAGGGCTCACATTCTTCTTCCAACAGGGTTTTGAGTCAACAAATTCCTTCAAGAACTGCTTGTATATATCTGAAAGCAGTGTCACACAAGTGCACACAGTCCCAACAAATATGTTTTGTTTTTTTTGGGTGGGGGATGTTATCTATAAAATATCTTCTTTAAAAATATTTTCTTTCCTTTTTTGTGATGTGATACCTATTGTGTTATTTTTTACACGAAACAGGTTTTTTTACTGGAAAGCACTGGTAAGTATGTATGCAAAATAGTATGTGAAAGGTTTTCCAGGATGATGTATGTGAACTACCATGACCTGTTGCGTGAGTAAAGCTGCGTATATTCAAATCAGTGTCAGAATTAGGAATGGAATTATGACTAGAAACTCTTTTCGCCCTCAAGGTGTTTCTTATTTTTTTTTTTTTTTTCATCATGTATATGACATGCGCAGCCATGGGGCTACAAGAAAATGGCACCGCCAATTAGCTTCACCAAGATGGCGACGCCAGTTCTGCATACCTACCAACATCTCCCAGCAGTCTATGCTGCAGGGAGGAGGGCAGCCAAGTTTAGGTTGGACACGTCTGTCAGAGTGGTAGTACTTAGGAATCTATATTCTATAAGTGAGAGGCATCTCATAGTAGTGAGGTGATTGACAAGTTGTAGTATACCTGTGCTTGAGAGTTAAGTTGGAGATTAAACTGTATATTGCATTTTGTATCTTATACCTTTTAAAACCGTGCCACTATCTAGATTTGAATCCATTTCTAATCACGCCTCCACTTTAATTAAAGTACAAATGTGTTTTTTATATATATGCTGTTGTATTATCCCTGAGAGGTCTGTGTGGATTCAGGGAGCTCTCCCAAGTTGTCCCCTGGTAAGACAAGCTACCTTCATCCCCCCGGAGTGTAGCAGAGAAGAATTGAGTGTGGGCACTGCGCTAACAAGAGTGGAAGTGAGTAAAGTTTACACAGCATTTCATGAACATCATCATCAACCTTTATATAGCGCCAGCAGGTTCCGTAGCATGTCCGCAACACCTCCCTCAGGAGTGTAGTGAGGGGGTATTACATCTAGGCTTCAATTGTTTGCATTTTGTAGAGTTGTCAGTATAATTTAACTTTTAAGTCACTGGTTTAAATTGATGAGAGAGAGAACTTCAACTCTCTGTAGGCAATATAACAAATATTGGGCAATTCAATTCGGCCGCATTATTCTAGGAATAACGCAGCCTGCGCACTATTACCGTTAGTATGGTGGCTCAGTGGTTAGCACTTCTGCCGCACAGCACTGGGGTCATGAGTTCAATTCCCGACCATGGCCTTATCTGTGTGTGAAGTTTGTATGTTCTCCTCGTGTTTGCGTGGGTTTCCTCCAGGTGCTCCAGTTTCCTCCCACACTCCAAAAACATACTAGTAGGTTAATTGTCTGCTATCAAATTGACCCTAGTCTCTCTCTCTCTCTCTCTCTCTCTCTCTCTCTCTCGACAGGGACTGATGTGAATGAGTTCTCTGTACAGCGCTGCGGAATCAGTGGCGCTATATAAATTGATGATGAAGTGCGCAGTATTACCGTTAGTACGGTAAAAGTGCGCAGGATCACCGATAGTACAGTAATTTTAACACTGATTTTTGCTCACACCTCTCGGGCCGCGAGTAAAAATCCGGGTTAACATGACCGTATTAAAAGTAATAGTACTAACGCTGTGTTAATCCTAGACTAACGTGGCCGAATTGAATCTGCCCCATAGAATCACACTTGTCCTATATTATTGGGTTGTCTGACAGCTCAGTCACCCTGAATTATCCCGGAGGTAACAAATGATCTATGACGATAACATCCAGACATAAGCATGAAACAGATGAAGGGCATGTCCTGGTATAGAAGCATGTTAGAGAAAATCTGCTCTATTACGGTTTCAGAAATCATGGTCACTTCAATGCCTGTAGATTTCTACCTAAGAGCTGGTTTGTGGTACAAAGGTGATGTGCAGTCACCTGGTTTCTAAACATATTTGGAAATTGTCAGAGTTGCAGTTCCGTAACATTTTCATTTATTTGGTGGAAAATTTACAACTATTTGTATTTTAAGCAAATCTATGATTTAGTGTCTTCCTTACAATGCGAGATATAGGGAACTAATGTAGACTGTATGATTCCTTATGGGTTTATGTGTGTTTGTGTATACATGCCACAGAGGGTGTTTTAGGCTATAATTGCTTTGTTGTTGTTGTGGTTTTTTTTTTATAAAGGCCATCGCAGTGGATGAAGTGGGCATATCTTTAAAATTAGTTTGTGGCCGTACACAATGCAACAATGCAATATCACAGGTGATGTAGAGAGTGCCCCCGCCATCGCTATGCCCCTGGAGGGGCTGAAGATGTGCCTGGTGCCCGTGAAGAGGGCGAAGATGTCAGGCTGTGCTGTGTCCCTGGAGGGGCTGAAGAGTCCCCTGGTGGCTGAGCCCTGCAACCGGGTGAAGAAAGAAGGTTACTCACCCGTCCATCGATCCAGCGGTGAGTATCGTGGCTTCTTCTTTGCAGGTTCTGGCAGCGGAGGAAGGATGAGCCAATCAGGGCTCATCTTTCCCCGCTGGCCAGTCAGCGGCCGGATACGCGAGCCAATCGTGGCCCGCACCCGGCCGTTCAAAAGATTGGCGCCGACGCGAGCCAATCAGCGCTCGCGCCGGCTGATGACGTCACGCCGGCGACTATATAAGTCGCAGGGTGGCGCCGCCGGCTGGAGGGTCTGGAAGACCCAGAGAAAGAAGGCAGCTTCTTGGTACGACCTGGTTGCGTTGCCGACCATTAGAACGTTGTTAGGGTCGGGTCGCTGTTGTAGTCAGTTTAAGTTTGTGGGTGCCATCTTAGTCTCACTGAGAGCGTAGAGGGAGGCTGTGTGTTCTTGTCATCCGCAGGTGTCGGGAAGGTGCAGGAGAACAGGATCGTAAGTGGGAGTGTCCCGGTGAGTATCACGCTCGATTCCCCTTTCGGTTCGGCCCTCACCGGCAGGTGTGCCAGGTACTTGAGGCGAGACCAGTCCTGGTCTCAAGTGCCTGTAGTCCCCTGTGCCTTGGCAAGAGCAAAGTGAGGAGGCGGCAAGTGAGCTTGGACTGACCGTGTCTCCATTCTTTGCCGTATTCTCGGACAGCCCTTATCTGGTAGGTACGGCCGTAATCTTTGTCTCTTTCTTAGAGGGACGTGGTTGGAGGTGACAAGGATTGCGGCTGCGGATCTGCTGGGATCAGATCGCAGCTGGGATATCGGAGGCGGACTGGAGGTGACCATCGTTTATAAGGTAAGTTCTTTTGTGTTGCGTCTGTCCTGTTTCCCCGCAGGCGGCGCTACAGTGATACAAGACACTTGGTCCCAAAAACAACCACAATGCCAGATTGTGAACCTGTCACAACATTTTTATTTAAATAACTAGTTCTGGAGACTAAGTTCTGAGTTGTGTAATCAGTGAAATCCTTTCAGAAGCGAATACAATAAGCAGTAATTTTGTGCCAGTAAACAAGGAAAGGAAACATGAAGACGCAGAAGTCGTAGAAACGTCACCCGATCCTACAGAACATACCGAAACCAAAACTGAAGTCGCACGTGGTCAACAGGAAGAAAAAAACTTGCAGAAGAATGGCCTGATGGCTGGACCTACACACCGAATAATTATTTCTTTCAGCAATTAAAGTGTTCTATGCATAGTTGCCAACATTGGCAACTTGTGTTCTGGGAGGCAGGTGGGTGTGTGAGAGCGGAGCTCAAAGAAGTGTGTCGTTAGCCCCGCCCCCAAAACAGTCACCACTGCTTTGGCCAATAAAAAGGGGCGGGGCCAAAATGCTGCAGACACAGCATCACTAAGCCCCACCCCCTCAGTTTCATTTACTGAGCCGCCGGGAATTGGGAGAATTGCCTGCTCTCCCAGGAGTCTGGGGGATAGACCAGAATTTCGGGAGTCTCCCGGACATTCTGGGAGAGTTGGCAAGTATGGTTCTATGTTACAAGTATGGAAGCAACTATACATCTTTTATCAGCTTAGTAATTAGGTGAATACCATTAACTTTTTTTCATAGAATAAAAAACACTGGTTATAGGGAATAGTACAGTGAACAGTAGCTGTGCTATATTTACATTTCTAATTTGCAACTTTGGTCTCTAATTGGCATTACCAGTGTTCACAACACAGCAGACAAATGCTTCATATGTTTAACAGCAATCTACTATATAAAAGCCTAGTGGCGTGTGTCTGTGTGTGAAAAAAAAAAACAACCAAGCTGCAGCGCCACCTGCTGGGCGAAGTTATACACTGACCTACTAAATTCTTAGTTTGTGTGGAAAAAAAACCTCAAAGGGCTGAAATTTGGTATACTAAGATGTTTTTAATTTGTTAATTGTTAAAAGTGTTTATAAAGATTTTAAAAAAATATATATATATTTCTTGGAGGAGAAGTGACAGTTGGGAGTGGTTGGTGGTTGCCGGGGGATGACAGTGGGGAGTGGTTGGTGGTTGCCGGGGGTGACAGTGGGAAGTGGTTGGTGGTTGCCGGGGGTGACAGTGGGGAGTGGTTGGTGGTTGCCGGGGGTGACAGTGGGGAGTGGTTGCCGGGGGTGACAGAGCGAGAGGAGTGTGATACTCAGGACCGCTGAGAGAGATCCCTGTGTCTGGATAGACATCTGGATAGATGTGGCGATAAAGATGAAGGATGAGGTGATGGAGAAAAATGATGAGGTGGTGACATGTGGACAAAACCACGTTAAAAAAGGGCGCTTGCGTCGGGAAGTAACGCTCTTCCCCTGAGGAGGCCTGGGCTATGGCCCAAATGCATGACAAGAACCTTTTTAACACCTTAAGTAGCTTGATTTGACTAGAATGCATGAGTATCATGCACGGGTTAACTTGTATTGAATAATATATCTCTGTGTTGTGCGAGGCTCCACTCCCGCTAGTGATGTGAGAGAAGAGATTTAGCACATTGTGTGATATCTTCATGACTCCCAACATTTGGGTATGTAGCATCGGGGGGAGGGGCGGGGCTACGGCGCGATGGGAGCGTGGTGCATCAAGATGGGGGCATGGCTATACCCTCAAATCGGGACTGTCCCTCCTAAATTGGGACAGTTGAGAGGTATGTGGTAACATCATGCACAAAGCCACAGGATCTGGAATTCGCCTGAAATTCTCCTTTAAACCCACAGTTACAGGTCAGGCAACTCAGTTGACCAAAGAAAGCTCTGTGAGGCTTAAAGTGACATGTGGGCTATAAAGATGATATCCAGACCTAGAGATGAATTTCTATTTTAGTATATTTGACAAAGGCCCCTCCGCCCTGGTACAAAAAATGAGCTAGCGTCACCCGGACCTGCAGAAATACCAGCGTGGTGTGTTTAGTAGATAGTGGTGACGTTGCAGTTGTAAACTCTCTCGGGGGTGTTTTCTTCTGAAGCCTCCTATAGCTGATAAACAGATCGCACTGCTCCTCTTATAGTCAAAAAGACAGGTAAAGAACCAAACTACCAACATATGGGGGGGGGGGGACCCACAGAGCCGCAGCCTATGCCCCTGAACACAAGTACATGTTAACTGTATTTTAAGAATATCAGCTAATCACTGTTGTTTTGCAGTTGCTATCATAGACCGCAGCAGCTATCAGGAGGTAATGTGGTTGTTTTTGAACTGGGTAACAAGATGTGTAGCAAAAAAAATATTTTTAAAAATTATTATTGCAGTACCGTGTTAGCCAGAAAAATCTATGTGATGTTAAATACTTTTGTGTCAAAAAATACAAAAGTATTATAAGAGTGATACCTTTATTGGCTAACCAAAAAATTATATAATAAAAAGTATTTAACATCACAATGAATGGTAACAAAGTCTATTCTATTCAATAGACACAGGGTATTACTGCCAGATCAATACGACTAGGGGCTAGATTTACTAAACTACGGGTTTGAAGAAGTGCAGATGTTGCCTATAGCAGCCAATCAGATTCTAGTTTTCATTTTGTAGAATGCACTAAATAAATGATAGCTAGAATATGATTGGTTGCTATAGGCAACATCTCCACTTTTTCAAACCTGCCGTTTGGACTGGTTTTATCATACTAATAGATTAGAGCTAGTGTGATATCTAAAAAAAACACAAGCAGACACAATAATAAGTGAATATTCTATGGAAATGGTTATTAATAATAAGCAAAGCTGATGAACAGTACTCGAGGCTGCAAATATTATTCTGCAAATCTCCACTGAAACATCCCGTTCCAGTATTGGGCAGCTAACCATAGTCCGTTTATTTGTTGATAGATAGGAATTCTAATCAACTTTTTATCAGTTAGAAATGCAAAACTTCATTTGATATTCAACTCATTTATTTCCTAAAATAAAGCAAAAAGAGGAACCTGCACATTCTTATTACATAAAGAAATAATCACCAACATATGTAACCCTTTAGTGTCTGAGGAGCCTGTTATATGTCACACTATCCCGTTAACTAAGATGACCAGCGAGTCCCCACCTAAATTTAGAGCTCAGCCTTTGCGTCGCGTATTAATCATGACATACGGCACATAGCTTTTTATCTGTGTATGGTCATTTTGGAATTAGAACTAGTTCTGTTTTTTTGTTTTTTTTTATTATACTTGTTTCCTGTTCGTCAGATAGATAACATGAGGAAATAAATTACTGAAAATGTGTATGTAGAGATTGTCACCCTACAACATACCTCAGTCAAATTATTCATTTCAGAAAAATTTACATACAATGTATTTTGCTGAATATTTCCATAAAATAAATCTATATCTTTAGGTTATATTTTATCAGTAATTTTTGTTTTGCTGAACTATAAAACTGACCAGCTGTATTATATTGGTGATCATTTTAAGTGGTCTGTTTATTATGGCCAGCGGTTTCTCTGCAGTAATTAACATTTTGTATTGTCGATATTTACCATGCCAGGGCTGCTTGGGGAGCCCCCTCCTATTCTATGCAACCGAACGTTGGCGGTGAAAGGAGGAAGTGCGATATGAATGTGCGGCCAACTTTAGCGCATGCACATATTGCTTTGAACCGGCGAGGGATTCAGTGAAGCAGGAGAGGATTTAACTGTATCCCATGTTAAAGACCAGTAACGCTATCTTGTAATAAATTGCCTAATAACGGCATCCCCACAAAGGTTTACGGGGATGGCGGCGAGCGCCTGTAAATAGATTTAGGCCGGAGAAATCTGATTTCTCCGGAGTTAGCTCTTTCATTATTTCCAAATAGTCCTGTGATAGCCATTCTCCGGGGGATAATTGCTGTTTTTTCCAGAGTTTTGGCTCATTGCAAAATAATATATAGACCCTTGAGTGCTTTGTATTTGGCTTTTTCAAATAACAGTCACTTTGCCATTGTACGTTGTTCAAGGCACCAGGCAAATTGGTGTAAGGTGCAGGAAAGACCCACAATGTAGCGCTACGGAATTTGCTGGCGCTATATAAATAAATGTTGTTGATGATGAATGTAGAGTAAACGAATGAAAAAAAATCCAAATTGATTTATTGCATTACTCAGTAAAATGTCGACACTCTGAGCTTTTCATGAGAAATGCCACCCACACAGTCAAATCAAATATTAACCAAGTATTTATAATTGCCTTATCCATTTTGTACATGGTGTGTATAGTATTTACTAGCTTGTGGCATTAGTAAAATATGAGTTGAACACTTATAGCTTGTTACTTGAACGGAATGTCTGTGAGATTCCTGCATTGTTGGGAGACCTTGAAGCAGTGGAAGGAACGGGCTCGCCTGACCAGTGACTGACATCTAGGGCCGTGACAGGCGCATTCCATACCTCCTTGAGGGTTCCCTGGTGAACCTCCACGCCTCCTATCTCAGATGTACCAACTACTGGTAAGCAGCCGCCATCTGATACCTGAATTCCTGACACTACTGTAGTGTAATATGTGTTGTATATTAATTAAGATTACGTCATGTTCGAGTAAGACAAAAATCACACTCCTGTCTGGAGTAGAGTTCTCCCAATTTCTTTATTTGGACTTGATAATGTAACTGTCAGGAAAAGAGTCTACAGGGAACGTGTCAGGAATTAATTTTGGCGTTTAATAAAAATATAAAATGACAGACGAAGGGGACACGGGTCCTGAAATCTTGCATTGTAACTTTTCTTATGTCGCCAATAAAATGTATCACATATATGTAATATCTCTGTCTTGTTTATTTGTAGCTCTTAACCTCGTGTCAAACTCCCATTGCTCTATAGATTGTAAGCTTGAGAACAGGGCCCTCTTACCTCTCTGACTGTAATATAAAGGGGCATATTCAATTGTCCGCGGTTTCCGCCGCGGAAAAACTATTACGGCAATAGTAAGCCGGATTTCAGCTCGCAGCTCCCTGAGCCGCGAGCTGAAATCCAGCGAGAAAAGTACCGTAATACAGGTATTTATGCGCACTATTACCGTAATGACGGTAATAGTGCGCAGGGCTGTAATGCCAACAATTGAATATGCCCCACAGTGTTGTTTAATTACTGTGTTTCTTCCCGGTTTTAAAGCGCTACAGGATATGCTGGCGCTATATAAATAATTGGTAACAAAAATTTAGTTTTTTCATTTTAGACAGTGTGGTGGCGCGATATAAATACACTATAATAACAATTTAAAATACACAAGTACAAGCTTGTGTTTCTTAACTACGATCTAATATGGGAAAGACCTTTTTGTTTCTTAAAATATAAAGTGTAAAATTCCCAAAGTTTTCCCCACAAACTGCTAGCGCACTTTGACATGTAAACTATGTGCATAATATGAATGTAATCTGCTGGAATAGTGTACAGGGTAAATAGTGTTCCTCTGCTTCCTTCTTACACAGGGGTTGATTGACAAGTGAACAAATAATATTTGGAACTGGGTTCTATTACTTGTTTCAAGGCACGATGTATTTAAAGAGGAAGTTAAATGTAAAAGCAAACATACTTTATATGTTGCAGAGTACTATTATCCTTCATTCAAAGTCAACCGCTTTCTATACTTACAAAAACTTTTCAAAATTTCACATTGGGAAAACAGGATAAAGTATATAGCAGGGGTAGGCAACCTTTTTCTATCGGAGTGCCGGCTAAAATCTAGTCAAGCCCAGGTGTGCATTCATGGCCCCAGTACAGCAACTCCATGGGTCCTCCATTATAGTTAAGCATAGTTAAAAAAATGTTGTGCCGCCGCAAAGGCGGTACAACATTTTTTTCCCATGCGAGTGGTCGTACAATTGGGGGCTGTGGAAGTACATCATTGGGGGCATGTCTAGCAGTTGAAAAGCACCAGGCCACCCTCTTACAGAAAAATGCATTACTCACACATGCCCCCTTGCTCTGCAGCTTTGCTCACATATGTCCCCTCTGCCCACATGCTTTAATCACACTTGCCCCCCCCCCCCCCCCCTTTGCCCAGCACCTTTAGTGACACATGCCCCTCGCCATAACACCTTCTTCTTACCTTATTCTCCACTGCACAGCATGGGAAGATATCCAGCAGCCCACCGAGTACCATGTGACCACTGCAGTCACATGACCTGGCGTCTGAAGGTACCTGAGCTGAAGGGGATTTAGCCACTACCGATCCCCCCTGCACTCAATAAAAAAAAATTTAAAAAAACTTTTAAAATATTAGTTTTTTTTTTCAAAATTAGGTCTCCAGAGGGGACTCAGGCCACCATGCAGGCGCCCAGGCAATTTGTAGCCGCCCCCTCCCCTCTCGGCAGCTATATATATTTAATTATTTCTCATTTTATGAGGCTAATATCATATTAACAGTAAGGGACCAACAAAAAAAAATGTTATGCCGCACAGTAGTGCCCCAGTTCACATCATACCTCATAATTGTGCCCCCAATTCATCTTATGCCACATAGTTGTGCCCCCAATTCATACTTTGCCACAGTTGCCCCCATAAATACATAGTATGTCACAGTTGCCCCTAGAAACACATAATATGCCACAGTTGCCCCCAGAAACACATAATATGCCACAGTTGCCCCCAGAAACACATAATATGCCACAGTTGCCCTCAGAAACACATAATATGCCACAGTTGCCCTCAGAAACACATAATATGCCACAGTTGCCCCCAGAAACACATAATATGCCACAGTTGCCCCCAGAAACACATAATATGCCACAGTTGCCCCCAGAAACACATAATATGCCACAGTTGCCCCCAGAAACACATAATATGCCACAGTTGCCCCCAGAAACACATAATATGCCACAGTTGCCCCCAGAAACACATAGTATGCCACAGTTGCCCCCAATATCTTTTATGCCACAGTAATGCCCCCATTGACTCTTATGGCCTCAGAATTGCATAAAAAATTTTTTTAGGACACTAATAAATTAATAAAAAAATTATATAATTTTATACTTACCTCTTCTAGCAGTGATCCAGTCCGCAAAGATGCTTGGGAGTAACTGCGCAGCCGTTCAGCTCTTCTCCGGCTGTCATTTTTAATCAATGACAGCCGGAGAAGTGCTGAGCTGTTGCGCTTGCGCAGCAGTTCAGTGCCGGGGAAGGAATGACAGCCGGAGAAGAGCTGAACTGCGCAGTAGTTCAGCTCTTCTCCGGCTGTCATTTAGAACAGTCGGACAGCCGGCGTGCCAGGACTCAGGGGGCTGCGTGCCACCCCCGGCCGACCCCTGGTATATAGAATAGAATTAATTACAGGCTGCCAACTCAAAGAGCAAGTAGAGCCATTATCATATATATATATATATATATATATATATATATATATATATATATATGTCGGCGGACTGAGGATTCGTCAGCTCTGTCCTATACAGCAGCCGCGGCGCTGTCTAAGAAGCGTCCGCGGCGGTGCTGTATACACTACAGCACCGCCGTGGACGCTTCTTTGACAGCGCCGCGGCTGCTGTATAGGACAGTGGCCACTTAGTTAGCGCAGGAGGGGTTTCTAGAGACTCAGAAACCTCCCCTGCGTGCACCACTGATATATATAAACTGGAGAGTTTGTATTTCATTATTTAAGTGTTATTAAAGCAGCAGTCTCACATAGACTCTTTTTATTTTTTTCTTTACATTGCAAATGAAGACACTTTTCAAGCATTTTTTTAGCTGTTCTACAAATTGTAACCTCCTTTTCAAAAATGTCTTTGGGGTTTACAAAGCATGACTGACAGACACTGGCTGACAGCTCTTAGCATGGGGTGTGATGGCAGAGGGGTGAGAATGAGGGGGAGGATTTCACAGTGCAGACAGAACTCAGAGGGCTGTTCCAAAGCCATTCTAAAGCCACTCTGCTTACTATATCATGTGCCATGTGACTGTGGTTGTCATGGTAGACCAGAATCATCGATCAAGAATCATAAGTCAAGGGAAAAAACATAGGAAAGTGGTAATCATCAAGCTATTTCTTGTAGTCTGTCATAACAACAACAAAAATATTTTGCACAGTATTATAAAAGTAAAAAATAGCGCATTGCATGGGAGAAAAAGGTATAGTAAAATCATCAAAAAAAACAATAGGTTGGTTGCCCACCGTCATTTTTTTTGTCCACTACATCTATCAGAGGTTTTGTTGTTCAAGCAAGAGATGTAGAATTTCCCTAGTTTTTCCCCACAAACTACGACACTTTGGCGTGACAAACTATGAGCATAATTTTAATTTAGTGGTGCATCTTCCTTCTTGCGTAGCTCCGTTGCAGATTCCAGAGCACCCTGGGGTTGATTGACAGGTTAAGACCTAATATTCGAAACTGGGCTCTGTCGCTGGTTCCAGGACACTGATGCATTTAAGGAAAATGTGAAAACAAACATACTTTATATGTTGTAGAGGTAGAATTGTGTTTTCTTACCTTTCATTGACTGTCAGTTCACATGATTCCGTGTGCCAACCTACTAAGTAGATGTAAATCTGTTCAGTTGGGCAACAAAGGCTTTAAAGACTGAGTGACGATTTGACAATAGCATCATCATCATCTATATAGCACCACTAATTCCGCAGCGCTGTACAGAGAACTCTCACATCAGTCCCTGCCCCATTGGAGCTTACAGTCTAAATCCCCTAACATACACATACACAGACACACAGTTAGAGAGAGACTAAAGTCAATTTAATAGCAGCCAATTAACTTACTAGTATGTTTTTGGAGTGTGGGAGGAAACCCACGCAAACACGGGGAGAACATACAAACTCCTCACAGATAAGGCCATGGTCGGGATTTGAACTCATGACCCCAGTGCTGTAAGGCAGAAGTGCTAACCACTAAGTCACCGTGCTGCCCAAAAGCTGTATATTCCTGAACTGAATAATATACATGAGATAAGTGGACTGTGTATACTCTGTTATTGTGTTCACTATGTCTGTCACTCCTCTGCGGCCGCTGCCATGTCAGGAGGGAGGGTCTTCTCTAACAGGCAGACTGTGACTGACAGCCAGGCAGACTTGCTCTCTAGAAATGCACAGTGTGGATTGGTTGATACATACACATGGGCTGGACCAATGATGTGACGATAATTCAGCTTCTTGATCATATTCCATTAGGAAACGTTCCTGGATGGGGGAAGAGCTCAGCTGTGTAAATTATTCATTGGCAAAGTTAAAATGAGGACAAATATATTTTATTGGATATTCTCTTTATGTGATTAGGTAACACTTTCTTCAAACTCATATCAAACCATGAGGTAGCTATATAACCTACCACATAATTGTCCTTTATCATTAATGTACAGCAGCAGTCTCCATTACAATATGGCTGCCTAGTGAGACACAGCTTGCTGAGACAGGACACTAGAGGTCCACTGTGTGGGGGGTGGGAGTTCACTGTGTAAAAACTGCAATATCATTTAAATTTTATGGTAGATGTCCTTTGAATGTGTTGCTGTCCATCTGTGACTTGCTTCAATAGAACTCTGGTATAATCATGACTAGAGGTTGGTGGGTGCATGTCTCTGTATCGTACGCCATATGAATCCTCTACTGATGCATCTGACTGGCAGCAAAGTCTTCTTGCAAAGTGTATTCATATGTTTGCAGAGTTCCTCTTGAGGGCGATGTTTATGTTCAGCCATAAGGGGCGCTGTTTGGTGTTTGATTGCTGGCTTTGGTCAACGTAGACATGATTGAGCATAATTGTGTGTAAAGAGGTGTGGTCAACTTTTGTGACAATCGATTTTACTCTTCCCTGTAATGTGGGGAGGTATGGCACAATGTTTAGTGTGCCGTCTAAGTGGTTATAGGTGAAATGTGTGCCAATGTCTGTGTTTGGTGTTTATGTATAAAAAAAAGGGTGTTTTGTAATATAATGTATAAAGAATAATGAAGATATACTGTATATTACTTCCCATAGTTCGCTGTAGGAATAGTGCCCACTAATCATCTGCGTGCAGAAAGGAAGTTTTACCTCAGATTTTTCTTGAGTTATAGAAGTGGCCCCCAAAACCCAGTAAGAAGATTTGTACACTTTACCATACCATTTGAAGTTTGTTTTTCTGGACATTGTCTGTGCCTCTGAAAAGGCGGTAGCTTGACACTGTGGCACCATTTTGGGGGCGTGCCACGTCCTCCAAGGAGATCCCTCTCCACCTACTGTTAGAACATCTCTGCATGTAGGTCTATGGGGCACTTAAAGGAGACAGTGCCTTAGGATCAGGTCTTTTCTGCTTAATTTGGGACTGGTGGGAGGTCTGCTCTAGCGCGTCCTTACCAACTTTTAAAAGTTGGTCTCCATGAGATCCCGAGGGGGGGGTGGGCGTGTGGGGTGGGTCTCGGCAAATCACGTCATTTGGACCCGGCACCAAAATGCCGTGATTCCCTGAGTATCGCGTCGCAGACGCTTCGCATTCTGCCCACTTCACTAGAAAGTTCAGAATTCGGGACCGGACATTCTGAGAGAGTGGGTAATATGCTGTACCGTATATGTCAGACTGGAGGAAAAGTTCAGTGCAAAAGAAAAAAAAAGTGATTTGGGGGAAGCTGAGCTCTTATTTATAAAACTCTTTTTGTTTCATTAGCATGAGTTCACGGTTAAAAATAAACAAACAGGAAGTCGTTATTTCCCCTTGTACAGATAAGTGGAACTGTGGCAGATCTGTCTGCACACACTGCCTGCCTTACCGTGAGAGCTCAGTGGACAGAGATTTATAAACAAACTCGCCCATGGATGTGGCCAAACACTATATGGTGCTTAGTATATCTGCTTGTGTGTTACATAAGGGTAATAACTATTTCCAACATGGACGTTTCCATCCCTCATGTGTGCACGGGTGTACATGCAAATATGAAAGGGATACATCATACTTTCCAACTCTCCCGGAATGTCCGGGAGACTCCCAGATTCCGGGTTGGTCTTCCGGACTCCCGGGAGAGTATGGCAGCCTCCCACATCTGCCCACTTCCTAATGAAGTGGGCAGAATTAGATCCAATTCTGTGGGAATAGCGGCATTTGACCCTGCAAAATGACTCTTGGGCGGGACCAAGATTATGCAATTTGCTGAGCCCCGCCCCCACACGCCCACCTCCCCTGGCAGCTCCCGGACGCCGACTTCTAGATGTCGGCAAGTATGGGATACATTTAGCAAACTATTTCCACTTCCAAACTTATTTATAATTACAGTGCAGTTGAAAATAAATTCCTGGTAATACACAGTTATGGTGCAGTACCTACTGTACATATATTCACCCCTTCCCCATGCAGTAGGTGGTGGTAACACTCAAAGAGCAAAAACGATGGTGCAAGGGAGCCTAAACCTTTTTTTTTATTGATGTGCAGTTGCCATGTGGAGACCTCGGGGCAAAAAAAAGATAAAGTGGAGGTGTTGCCCATAGCAACCAATCAGATTTTAGCTATCATTCTCTAAAATGTACTAGACAAATGATAGCTAGAATCTGATTGGTTGCTATGGGCAACACCTCCACTTTTCCTTTTTTAGAAGGCTTGATAAATCTACCCCGACTGTGTGACAGCAGTAGAGTCTCACCTGGTGACATCTGTTCATATAGTCACAATATCCAATTTTTTAACAATAATCCAAGTATTTTTTCTGTACCTTTTTTGCCACTTTTAGAACTTTGTTGTTGATCTTCCATTTAAAAAAACGTGCTTCACATCAGCTCTGCAAATAGTGGACAGATTTACTGCAGGTTTTTATTTTTACCAAAATACTACATCAAAGTTCATTTTTGTTATATAATTCACTTTGCAGCATAGGCCAGACAATATTCCTTACTTTATATAGGGGAAACTACTAAAAGAATTGGGGGAATAAATGTTATTGAAGTGACTTGGGAAATTTTCAAGGTGAAATGGAAAAGAATTTCTATTTGTATAGTTTTTGATGGTTTATTACAATTGTTGTTTTTTATGAATTGAAAACTGGTGATATTTTCTCACCATTTTCACTGTTTTGCAGACTGAGGTTTATATGACATTATCATTTAATCAGTGGTAACACAGCTGTCAGATAGTTTTAGCACATAGAAAACTGACTGATTAGGCAAAACTCACACTGACACGAGGGCATTGAGTCTACGAAAAAAATAACCAACCACCACCAAGGGCAGTTTTCTGGTGGTCTTACAGGGCTGTGAACCTGGCACAAGCTTACAAAGAAGAAGAGAGGTGTCAGTGGAAGGACCAATGAGAAGCCACACCACACTCACAGATATTGTGGCTTCTGATTGGTCCTCCCACTCACACGCCCCTTCCGCAGTCCAGTTAGATGGTAGTTTATTTCCATAAATTGCTGTTCCTTAAATTCTGTTGCCTGAGACAGCAGCTTCACTATATGGACACACCTACCACTAACCCTACATCATAGTTGCCAACATTGTGTCCCGGGAGGTCCAGGGGGTAGGTGGGTGTGTAGGGGTGGAGCTCGAAGTATTGCGTCGTTAGCCTCGCCCCCACTTGCTGTCACCACCTTTTTTGACCAATAAAACTAGGGGCGGGGCCACAATGATGCATACATGACTCCAATAAGCTCTGCCCCCTCCATTTACTTTGCCGAGCCGGCCTGGAATCGGACAATTGCCTGTTCGCCTGGGAGACCGTCCCGCATTTCGGGAGTCTCCCGTATATTCCGGGAGAGTTGGCAAGTATGCCCTACATTTACAGGTACTGCTCAGGTTGGAGATTATAAGAGTGGTGCTAACTTCTTACATTCACACTCTGTGAAACTTTAGTTTGCCAAAAACTCTTGGTCTAATTTGTAAGCAATCAGCTACAGTTGTTGCAGTGGCAAATGTTTAGTGAATAGTGCTGTACATGTTGTATACATCATCCAAAATGATCATTGCTCGCCTTATACATAATTATTTTGCTCTTCCTGTTGATTTACGCATTGTGCGTTTTTGAAAAACTAAAAATTGGGCGCACACACGTCTGTTTTCAACAAGGAACGGATGTAGAGATACGTCTGTTGCTGTATACGGATCTTGGTGCGCTCTGCTCTAACAGACAATACACTACAGGATACATCCAATCAAGACAGATGTGGAATATAAAATCCCAAAAGAACGGACACAAAAAAATAACTCAATGTCATCTGTTAATATTGTAGCCATTAATGGCAAAACATAAAAAAAAAAAAGTTTTTTTCTCTATGTCCCCATAAGATACATTTATTAGGATGTGATGAATGTCTACTGCACGGAAAATACATTTTTACAGTTGCTCTTGATTGCAAACACATGTTCTAGCATGTATATGTGACTGTTATCACTAGTAACCAGATCTTACACCCAACCTGTAGCTGGTGAAAGTGATACCACAGAAAAACAGATGCCCAAACTTGAATTGGCTGAGGCTGCGTGCGCTCAAGCTTGGAGCGCCTTAACTGTACATTGACTGCGTTCATATGCCCATTCCCCTTCCCGTTCTGCCCCTGAAAACGTAAGCTGGGCATGCGCAGAGCGATTTTATGCTAAATACAGCACAAATTTGCTTTTACGTCTCTCTTCCACTCTCATCACATCCTCCCATTCTCGGTTACAGGACATTTCTCGGGCTGCACCCACTTTGTGGAATTCCCTCCCTCGCACAATAAGACTTTCCTCTAGTCTTCAAACCTTCAAGCGTTCTCTGAAAACCCACCTCTTTAGGCAACCTTATAATATTCCTCAACCACCATCTTAACCTCCCTAGGTTACCATATTACCACCCTCTACACAGCTAACAGAAGACAACAACCCTCTGAACAACATTGCCACACACACAGCCCACTCAATACTTTTACCTTTGCATTCTAGCTGGTCCAGTGTGCAATATGATGTAGCACATGCCCTTGTGTTTCTAACTCCCATTGTCCTATAGATTGTAAGCTTGCGAGCAGGGTCCTTTTACCTCTCTGTCTGTATGTATTACACAGTATTGTTTTATTAATGTTTGTCCCCAATTGTAAAGCTCTACGGAATTTGCTGGCGCTATATAAATAAATGTTGATGATGATTTACGTTCCTTAATGAATCAGGCCCTTGATGGATGGCCACAAGGTGGCACTGTTCTGTCTTGGTTTATTTGTAAAAGGATAAAGTGCTGTGGTATCTTTCAGTTGTGGCAATAACGGTATTGATCAAATTATCCCTGTTCTGTATGTTCTAGAAAAAAACATCATTCATATTACTAATATGTTTCTGCCCTATTAACAACATTGGTACCAAGTGCCAATTTTATTGGCCAGGCCGGTAGGCTACCGGTTAGGTGACTACCCTAATTGGAAGATAAACTGGGAGTTACTCAAAAGAGTTCTCACCATAGAATCAATCATTGGTATCTCTAGCTTTGTGGATTCTGGTCTAGACTTTTGCTGCAATATTAATACTCCAGTCTAGTAAGCTGGGCGCGCGATAAACAAGTATAGATATGTACAGCAGGTATACTTGAGCTACAATGTATCATGGAAAATATGTCATTGTATCCAGTATTGTTAATTCCTGTCTCTGAGACGAGTTGGTATATAATGAGTTATTTGTTTGGTGGAAATTCCTCAAACATGTTATCGGCAGCTCCAGGCAAAGTTTCTGGTTTCTCAGCCAGAATAATTACTCTTCAACAAAGGACAGAGAAGACTGAGAGTTCTAGATTATAACCCTTTCACTGCCGTCATCTTTATTCAGATGTTGCTGCTGTGTAGGTTTAGTTCGTGCAATTCCCTAGCATTTATTCCGCTATGTTACATGGCGCTTGTGGAGTGAAACCTTTTTTAATTTAAATTTGGTTAATCACTTACTAACGTGTTGGAAATGTAATTATTAAGGGATATACATTGTGAGAGATGTCTATAGTAAGCCTGGCACTGTAGCTTAGCAGCCATTTACTAATCTACAGCAACAGCATTTCTTAGAACAGGAAAGTGATCAACTCTGGTTGTTCAATTTTAAAGGAATATTTGAGCTAGAGATCCCGGGGTAAATGTATCAAGCTGAGAGTTTTCCAGCGGGTTTGAAAATCCAATCAGATTCAAGCTATTGTTTATTTAGTACATTCTACAAAATGATAGCTAGAATCTGATTGGTTGCTATAGGCAACATCTCCACTTTTCAAACCCGCCGGAAAACTCTCAGCTTGATACATTTACCCCCCATTGTTTTGGGTATAAAATTGTAAGAAGAATTTTTTCACAGTATAATTGTCACCTGGTGCTTTATATTGGGCGCCAGGTGACAATGTAACAATCTTCAATACATCCATTGTATGGGAAGCAGAAAAGTGCTCGTGTTTCAAATGTAGAGACCTTTGCTAGTGACGTGATGAGGGAAAAACCGTCACACCCCAGTCCTAGTTCTGTATCGGTTGTCTTGCCTCATTCAGCAGGATCACCCTTGAGGAATGTAGTCCCTCTTAACATATTTGTGGATTATATATAATACAAGGGGGTAAATGTATCAAGCTGAGAGTTTTCCGGCGGGTTTGAAAAACCAATCAGATTCTAGTTATCATTTATTTACATTCTACAAAGTGACAGCTAGAATCTGATTGGTTGCTATAGGCAACATCTCCACTTTTTTCAAACCCGCCGAAAAACTCTCAGCTTGATATATGTATCCCCAAGGTGTGCAAGGCATTTGTTCCATTTCTATAAAACCGACTGTAGCTCCCTCTTTCCAGGAATTAGCCGCTGTCATGTGATATAAACAGGCAGCTAGGCTCGGGCCATAGGGCAGGCAATAAAACTAGCTCTGACAATGAAACCTGTTGCACAGACTCTGGTCAAGCTGAGGTTTAGCACCGAAACTGGTCACTTGAGAAATGTATATGTGCTCTGTTCATAGTCCACCATGGCTGACTTCCTCAAATAGCTGAGTGTTCTTCTGCTTCATTATTAAATGTATTTACACAAGTTGTGGGATAAAGTGTCACAGGGCGATCGGCGTGTGTTTCTGGTGTACATCTTCTGTAAATGGGGAATACACAGACACACACACACACACACACACATAGACAGACATACAGACAGACACACACAGACACACACACACAGACACACACACACACACAGACACACACACACACACAGACACACACACACAGACACACACACACACACATAGACACACACACACACACAGACACACACACACAGACACACACACACAGACACACACACACAGACACACACACACAGACACACACACATAGACACACACACACATAGACACACACACACATAGACACACACACACATAGACACACATAGACACACACACACATAGACACACACACACACACATAGACACACACACACATAGACACACAGACACACACACACACACATAGACACACACACACAGACACACACACATAGTCACACACACATAGTCACACATATAGACACACACACACATATACACACACATATACACACACACACACACAAAACAACTTGACTTTAAAGGAAACATCCATTTATGGATCTGTCCTTTTCAAAATGCCTTTGCTTCCAGTTTGATCAGGTTATCTCCGATGTGACCTTCTGCACAAGGGGCATTCCTGAGGAACTTGGCACGCCACAATGGAGAACCGGGAGTGCAAAGTTGGCTGTAGCCGATTGTAAAGTCACCACTGCTGTCCTCTGGATGCCTCGTTTTGCAAACCTAATAAGATGTGAAAGTTCCAGCACCACCATATTGGGACTTTCAAATCTATTTTTGGTGTAATAAAAAAACTCGGGGATGGACAATACATTTTCAAAAGAACTTTTCATAAAGTGATTCTGTGTTTAGTTACCTTTAAACATAGCTCCCAACATGATAGGTTTGAGAATCGGACAGGTAGTGCGATGGCGAGCTTCCGAAAAGGGGCCACGGTCATGTGATGCAGGGTGAGCGGCAACATCATGTCGTGGTGATCCAGGTCAGAAGTGCTGTGCCACTCAAAGCCCTCCGCCCCTACCAAAAATATACCCCTGCACTGCCAGTAGCGGGAGCCTGCACCAAAATTACCAGACAATATCTTCCAACATTCCTGGCAGTCAGGATAATAGTTCTTCTTGTGGGGATGTCAGGACAGTCTCCGAGAACCAGGACTGTGCTGCCTAAATTGCGGGAGTTGGTAGGTGTACTGTAAATAATATGTGCATTGATTGATTTAACTTTTGCAAAAAGAAAAACAATTATGGGTGGGTTTCTTGTAAAGGAAACCCACCCATTCAGATCACAGCAGTATACAAAATAAGATTTGGGCAGCACAGTGGTCTAGTGGTTAGCACTTCTGCCTCACAGCACTGGGGTCATGAGTTCGATTCCTGACCATGGCCTTATCTGTGAGAAGTTTGTATGTTCTCCCCATGTTTGCGTGGGTTTCCTCCGGGTGCTCCAGTTTCCTCCCACACTTCAAAAACATACTGGTAGGTTAATTGGCTGCTATCAAATTGACCCTGGTCTGTCTGTGTGTGTGTGTGTTAGGGAATTTAGACTGTAAGCCCCAATGGGGCAAGGACTGATGTGAGTGAGTTCTCTGTACAGTGCTGCAGAATTAGTGGCGCTATATAAATAACTGATGATGATAAGACACAGCAAGCATAACGGCCGCACTCCAGCTGGTTCTAAGCAGCACCAGAGCTAATCTTCCATTGTGACAGTGTGAACATAGCACGGCAGGTCCACTGACAATGTAACGAGTGTTATGCTTCCTCGGAGGCGTTAAATTATTAGGTTTCCAGTGGACCTGCTGTCCTGCCTCCTGCCCTGTATGTTCACACTCTCACAATTAAAGATTAACTTTGTTTGCCTAATCAAGCTTCCTGGTGGTGCCTGAAACCAGCGAGAGCACAGATGTGCTTTTTTTGTCATTTATTCAGGGTGGGGAAGCCGTGCAATTGTCTTTGCAGCGGAGACAAACCAAGGTCTGAATCCAGCTGGCTATTAATACACACCGATATTATAAGCGCTTCTACAAGTCTTACTACAGCCATACAGGAACTGGCGTTCCCTTACTGCAAGGCACAGAACTACAATAGCTACAAGATAAAATTAGTGGCAGATACTTCTGCATTTGGGAAGCATGGGTGGCTTAGTGGTTAGCACCTGGGGTCATGAGTTCAATTCCCGACCATGGCCTTATCTGTGTGGAGTTTGTCTTTTCTCCCCGTGTTTGCGTTGGTTTCCTCCATGTGCTCCGGTTTCCTCCCACACTCCACAAACATACTGGTAGGTTAATTGGCTGCTATTAAATTGACCCTAATCTCTCTCATTGTGTGTGTGTGTGTGTGTGTGTGTGTGTGTGTGTATATTAGGGAATTTAGACTGTAAGCTCCAATGGGGCAGGGACTGATGTGAGTGAGTTCTCTGCACAGCGCTGCGGAACTAGTGGCGCTATATAAATAGCTGATGATAATTTTCTGCTTTTCACATACTATTAGTGCTCGTTCAGCCCATGGTAATCTTAGAAGTGAGGTTTGTCACTGGTCTAGTTTTACCCCATACTGGTACTAAAGACTCCCCATTTAGGGTGCAGTTATTCTTTAAATTGCTCTCAGATCTCAGATGAAGAAACAAGCTGCTGCGTGTGGCCTGGGTTTTTCTTTCTTCTGTACTTCTTAAGATTGTGTAATATTATTTCCCATGTGAAAGGGGAAGCAACGTCTGCACTGCGTTTACCGTCCCGCAGACTCAGTTATGCAATTTCCAAAGTAATGCAGATGGACACAGTCATACAACAAGGAACAGGCTCACGCCATTTCTTGTAAACTGGAGGACACATAGGAGGAATAGCCAGACAGACAGATACATATTCAGTCATGGCCAAAAGCTTTGAGAATGACACAAGTATTGGTTTTCACACAGTTTGCTGCTTCAGTGTCTTTAGACTTTTTTATCAGATGTTGCTGTGGTATACTGAAGTCACATTACCAGCATTTCATAAGTGTCAGAGGCTTTTATTGACAATTACATTAAGTAACAATTTTGCCTAAGAACACAGCCATGAATAAAGAATGGCACCAAAACATGGCAGATTGTGGTGGTAGGGGATTCAATTATTAGGAAGGTAGATAGGGCAATCTGTTACCGGGACCGTGCATGCCGAACAGTGTGTTGTCTCCCGGGTGCTCGGGCTCGGCATATTGCGGATCGGGTGGACAGATTGTTGGGAGGGGCTGGGAATGACCCAGCGGTTTTGGTGCATGTTGGCACCAATGACCGAGTTAGAGGAAGAAGGGGTGTCCTAAAGAATGATTTCAGGGACATAGGTCGCAAACTTAAGGCAAGGACATCCAAGGTAGTATTTTCGGAAATACTACCTGTGCCACGCGCTAGTCCAGGGAGGCAGCGGGAGATTAGGGAGGTTAATGCGTGGCTAAAAGATTGGTGTAGGAAGGAGGGTTTTGGATTCTTAGAGCACTGGGCTGATTTCTCGGTCAGTTGCCATCTTTATTGTCGTGATGGATTGCACCTGAATGAGGAGGGGGCTGCAGTGCTAGGGGAGAGGATGGTTAGAAGGTTGGAGGAGATTTTAAACTAGGCTCCGGGGGGGAGGGGCAAGCAAGTATTTATGGGATAGACATTGAGAGTAGTAAGGAGGAATTTAACAAGAGTAAAGGGGGTGGAGAGGGGGGAAAGGGAAGCATAGCCGATAAGGAGCGGCCCTTTTTAAAGCAAAAAGAAATACCTAAGGGAGGCAATAGACTTAAGTGTATGCTTGCAAATGCAAGAAGCCTGACAGGTAAAATGGGGGAGTTAGAACTAGTAGCAATAAATGAGCAGTATGATATTATAGGTATTACTGAGACCTGGTGGGATGATACACATGACTGGGCAGTTAACTTGGAAGGCTATTCTCTCTTCAGGAGGGATAGGGTAAATAAAAGGGGAGGAGGAGTATGTCTTTATATTAAGCCAGAATTAAAACCAAGTATTCAGGAAGTTATATACGAGAATATTGGTGATAATATAGAGGCATTGTGGGTGGAAATATCCAGCGGAGGAAAAAGTTCAGAGAAGTTTCTGATAGGGATATGCTATAAACCGCCAGATATTAGTACGATTGAGGAAGCCCAACTTCTACAGCAAATTGAAAAGGCTACACAACTAGGTCAAATTTTAATTATGGGGGATTTTAATTATCCGGACATTGATTGGAGTACTGAGACCTGCGGTACAGCTAGGGGAAATAGGTTTCTGAGCACGCTAAAAGACCATTACATGTCCCAATTAGTTGAGGAACCAACTAGGAAGCGGACTATACTGGACCTAGTAATAACAAACAATGTAGACGTAATATCAAATATTCAAGTAAAGGAGCACTTGGGAAACAGTGATCATAATATGGTCTCATTTGAAATTAGTTTCCAGAAACAACAGTATAAGGGATCAACTAGGACTTTAAACTTTAAAAAGGCAAATTTTAATATGCTAAAGGAGTCTATAAAGAGCATAGACTGGGACAAAGCCTTTGAAGGAAAAAATACGGAAGAAATGTGGGCTGTCTTTAAAATGTTGTTGGAAACATACACGTATAAGTTCATTCCTATGGGAAATAAATGTAAAAGAATTAAGTCTAAACCAATGTGGCTAAATAAAAAGGTAAGGGAAGAAATGCAAAGGAAGAAGCGTGCATTTAAATTGTTTAAGTCTGAAGGGTCAGAGGAGTCCTTCCGTAGGTACAAGAAATGTAATAAAACATGCAAAAAGGAAATTAGATTGGCTAAATTAGAAAATGAAAGGCACGTTGCAAAAGAAAGTAAGACAAACCCCAAAAAGTTTTTTAAGTATATAAATGGCAAAAGGATTAAAAAAGATAATATAGGACCACTAAGAAGTGAGATGGGTGAATTGATAAATGATACTAAGGAAAAAGCAGAGATATTAAACACGTTCTTTTCTTCAGTATTTACCAGAGAGGAACAAATGGCAGGAGTAATACATAAAAATGGAAATGAAACCATGCCATTAATTAATACTTGGTTGTCAGAGGAAGAAGTCCAAAGGCGACTGAAGAATATTAAGATAAATAAAGCTCCAGGTCCAGATGGCATACACCCAAGGGTCCTTATGGAATTAAACTCGGAAATAGCTAGACCGCTATTCTTAATTTTCAGAGATTCAATCTCATCAGGCTCAGTACCAAGGGATTGGCGAATAGCAGATGTGGTGCCGTTGTTTAAAAAGGGGACGAGATCACAACCAGAGAATTATAGACCTGTAAGCCTGACATCAATAGTGGGGAAACTACTGGAAGGTATTTTAAGGGACAGTATTCAGGATTACTTGGTACGCAATAAAATTATTAGTGGGAATCAACATGGATTTGTGAGGGATAGGTCATGTCAAACTAATCTAATTAATTTCTACGAGGAAGTTAGTGGGAACTTAGACATGGGCAGGACAGTAGATGTGGTCTACTTAGATTTTGCAAAGGCCTTTGATACAGTGCCACACAAGAGGTTGGTTTACAAAATTAGGGAACTGGGTCTAGAAATCAAAATTTGTACTTGGATCGAAAACTGGTTAGAGAATAGGGAACAGAGAGTTGTGATAAATGGAACATTTTCTAATTGGTCAAAGGTCTTAAGTGGAGTTCCTCAAGGTTCCGTGCTGGGACCACTCCTTTTTAATATATTTATTAATGACCTTGGTGATGGTTTAGAGAGTAAAGTTTCTATTTTTGCAGATGACACTAAACTCTGTAAGGTAATAAAATCAGAGCAAGATGTAGCTTCTCTACAGAGGGACTTAAATAAACTGGAGGATTGGGCGGCTAAATGGAATATGAGGTTTAACACAGATAAATGTAAGGTTATGCATTCAGGGATCAAAAACAAGAACGCAATCTATAAATTAAATGGAATTAATTTGGGAGAATCTATAATGGAAAAAGATTTGGGAGTGCTCGTAGACAGTAGACTTAGCAATAGTGCTCAATGTCAAGCAGCAGCTGCAAGGGCAAACAAAGTATTGGCATGCATAAAAAGGGGCATAGATGCAAGGGAAGACAGTGTAATTTTGCCACTGTATAAATCATTGGTAAGACCTCATCTTGAATATGCAGTACAGTTCTGGGCACCACTCTATAAAAAAGATATTTTGGAACTAGAAAGGGTTCAGAGAAGGGCGACAAAATTGATAAAGGGTATGGAGTCATTAAGTTATGAGGAAAGGTTAGCCAGTTTAGGCATGTTTACTTTAGAAAAGAGGCGCCTAAGGGGAGATATGATTACTATGTACAAATACATTAAGGGTCAATACAGAGAGCTTTCATGGGAACTTTTTACCCCAAGGACCATACACAGGACTCGTGGTCATCCCTTAAGGTTAGAGGAGAGGAAATTTCACAACCAGCAAAGGAAGGGGTTCTTTACAGTAAGGGCAGTCAAGATATGGAATTCATTGCCAGGGAAGGTTGTGATGGCAGATTCAATAGATATGTTTAAGAAAGGGTTAGACAAATTTTTAGCGGAAAGGTGTATCCAGGGATACAACCGTTAATTTAAAATAAAGGATAGTAGTGGATATAGGGTAAAAATTGGATTGCACTATTGAGTCTGGGGGGATTTTCAAAATTGAAACAGATGGGCGGTTGCCTACTCTGGATTAATTTCAAATATAAGTGCAGGATCGCAGGAGATCCAAAATAGGTTGAACTTGATGGACTGGTGTCTTTTTTCAACCTCATCAACTATGTTACTATGTTACTATCCTCCAAGAGCAACTTCTCCCAACCATCCAAGAACAGTTTGGTGATGAACAAGAGCCAGGAAACTCCTCAGACCTTAGTCCCATTGAGAACTTGTGGTCAATCCTCAATAGGCGGGTGGACAAACAACAAACCACAAATTCTGACAAACTCCAAGCATTGATTAGACAAGAATGGGCGGCCATCAGTCAGTATGTGGCCCAGAAGTTGATTGACAGCATGCCAGGGCGAATTGGAGAGGTCTTCAAAAAGAAGGGTCACCACTGCAAATATTGACTCTTTGCATAAACGTAATGTAATTGTCTATAAAAGCCTTTGACACTTATGAAATGCTTGTAATTTCACTTCAGTATACCATAGCAACATCTGATAGAAAGGTCTAAAAACACTGAAGCAGCAAACCTTGTGAAAACCAATATTTGTGTCAGTCTCAAGATTTTTAGCCATGAATGTATATGAATAGATTAGTTTTTTAATATTATTATTATATGATTTGTAAGGCGCCACAGTGCTCCGTGGTGCTGGTCGTGGGAAAAAAATAACATACATAAAATAGGGACATAGGCAGAATAAAGTGAACGGAGGGTGGATTGGATTGGGGTGTGTGGGAGAAGGTGGGTGGGCTGTGGTTTGTGGAAATATCTTGTCAATTGGTGTCAGTTTTGTTTTTGAAATAGGTGGCAAAATCATAGTCTGTGAGGGAGGAGGAGGAGGAGATGCAGGTGGATAGAGAAGCGAGTTGAAGGTTGCAAAAAAAGCGACGGGTTAGAAAAGTGAAGTATGTCCAACTTTTTTCATATATATGTTTTAACATCTTTAAAAATCAGAAAAGCAGATGTTAGACTTTAGAAGTGTTACTCATTCTATAGAACCAACTTACGACTTGCTGAAATCTCTATACAGACATGGGCAGCACGGTGGCTCAGTGGTTAGCACTTCTGCCTCACAGGGACTGATGTGAGTGAGTGAGTCCTCTGTACAGCGCTGCGGAATCAGTGGCACTATATAAATAAATGATGATGATGATGATGTCTTTAAGTAGACTATAAAAGCTGAGCCTTGTTGAATAGCATCACACAACAGGATGTATTGTATATCAGGGCTGATTGGTAACAGGTATCAGATCCTGGGTCTCCAGAACAGCTGGGATTTCAACCATCTCCCCCTGTCTAGTTGTGGGGACGGATTTCATATATTGTGCATTAACTGTTTGTAAGCACAGTGTATATTATTATACCATTAAAGTCTAACTTAGGGCAGGTAGACGTAGGCATTAAAAAAGAAAGCCAATTAAAAGCATAGCCGAAACCTCACGGTTTATTCTTGCTTTACCAAAGCATTCAAAGCTTCCCCTTAATCTGTTTTAAAGCTTCAACGCCACATAGTGTACCATGTTGTAAAGAGCGTTCCCATGGAGGTCCATGGGTTTTTTAACAAGCATTAACACTTTCAACACTGCAGGAAATTGATGCAAAGCAAAAGTCATTAGCGAAGAGCAATACAGTTGAGCTCCATACCAAAATCAGCTTTGGCCCGACACACTCCTCAGGTTTTGAAATGTGTGGAGTAGTATCACTGGTGCACCGACTTTTGCAGAGAAGTACAATGAGAAATTACATTTTGCAGAGCTAGAACTGAAATGAGCTAAAGGGCT
The DNA here is from genome assembly GCF_038048845.1 of Mixophyes fleayi. Lineage (NCBI taxonomy): Eukaryota > Metazoa > Chordata > Amphibia > Anura > Limnodynastidae > Mixophyes > Mixophyes fleayi. Next base: position 33,377,047 of record NC_134402.1, read on the forward strand.
CTTCAGGTGTTGTGAAACTACAAGCCCCAGCATCCTCTGCCAGTAGATAGCCAGCAAAGCATGCTGGAACTTGTAGTTTCACAACATGATCTAGATGCACAATGAAAAAACAAAGCTTTTTTGCTGTGTGCATCCTGTGAGCTTCGCAAATGATGTCCTCTTTGTAAGTGACAGGTGCTCACTAACAGAGAACTTCCCCCTGCAGTATTGGTGAGAGATTTACTGCCAAGCTCAAAACAGCGGTGCAGAATAGGCAAAATATATGGTGAAAATTAAATTACATCTAACAGAGGTGCAACGTGCAACCGCCTGGCTCCCTACCAATATTTGGGGGGCAACTTTGCTATTTCACCACCACCACCCCATAAACCGCCACTTTGCAGAGCAGCTGAACGTGCATATCCAGTCCCCATAGCCGTTCCACCCCGAGACAGCTTTAGCTCTGACTTGTGCTATACAAATAAAAAGAGCAATATTTTATTTGACGTCAGTCTATGTTATTATTATATAATAATAATAATGGATATTTTTTTGTGTTCTTATCAAAGGCTTCACTACATAAAAATGAGATCAAAAGGTCTGCTTCATAGGACCACTTAGCTGCACTACACTAGTTTTGAAGTGGATTTTATGATAGAATATGCAGCAGGATAACTGAAGGCAAATCACCCAAGTTATGAGGAGTATTTCTTATACATCTTTCTATTCATCATTCGAGTGTAAAATTAAATGTAATTGGTTTACTTGAACTGGTTGATCCTAGTCTGTGGTTTGCTTCCTAGAAAAGTACAGTGGATTACTCACCAAACACAGTGTTACACCATGTGACTGACGGAACCTCTTGAAACTTCTACATAACGAGCTGTCACTTCTAGACATGTAATGGCACGCTTGCATTACAGCAATATGAAACTTATACTCAGAAAATCTGATTCATGTTTACAATATCCAGCTATAAATGCATGTCTTCGTTTGGTTACAAATATATGGACTTGTTTAAAATGGCTGAGCAATTGGAAACGGGTCTGCTCTTCCTTGCTTGTATTATGTATTCAATAAATAGGTAATGAATGAATAAATAAATAAATACACCAATAATATGGGGCCATAATGTATTCATAGGTGTTGTATAATGAGATAAACGTAGAAGGTGATAGGGGGTCATCTATGGGAATCATCTTGTGTAGTGAATTGTTGAACAATGGGAGGGTAATGATTAATGTGGGTCTGCTAAGCTTAATTTTTGAATCACTAATTACAAAATGTAAAACATTTACAAGGCTGTGTGCAGGGCTGGCACCTCAGCATTCTAACCTCGTTTTCCCCAATAGTGACCCTGCGCATCTACTGCAGTGATTGTTTTCACAATATTTTCGTATCCATCCCCGACCAATTTCCTACCTCTTAGCCTGAGGTGCAAACACAAGCAAGGGACACAGGCACAACGAAGAAATGGGCGTGGTGAAAACCACATGGGCGTGGTTTGTCTAATGTGGGTGTGGTTTTATGTAGGCAACGAAATATATGAATAATGTATGTAAAAGAGATATAATCAAATACTACACAGTCCCACCTGACTACTAGTCAGTGCTGAGCCTGTTCTAGGGACTGAGATACAACAAGATAACATTCTATTGCCCTATATACAATACAGACTGAAATCTAGTGACCGATATACAATACAGACAGCATTCTATAGACGTATATAATACAGAGAGCATCTTAATGACCGGTATACAATACAGACTGTATCATAGTGGACGATGTATAATACACAGATTTTTAGATTGATTTCTATGCAACACAGCAAACTTTCAAACCACAGAGCATTCTAATGATCTCTATACAATACATAGATCATTCCACTAATCTCTATACAATACAGAGAACAATCGAGTGATCTCTATACCACACAGAGAGCATTCTAGTGACCAATATACAATACAGCCAGCACTCTAGTGATTGATATACCACACAGAGAGCATTCTAGTGTGATTTAAAACATCTTAATGACCGCTATGCAAAACAGAGAGCATCTTAATAAACAATATACAGTACAGAGAATAATCTAGTGGCCTCTATACAATACAGGCAGCATTCTATTAACCTCTATACAATACAGATAGCACAATTCACAATACACACTAGTGACTGCTATACAATCCCAACGCTGTTCTGGAGGCCGCTATAAAATGCAGACCTCCCAATCCTTGGTGATTTTACAATGCAGGTCCCCTAAATTGCTGGTGCTTTACAATGCAGACCACCCCACATATCTGGTAGCTTTCATATATAGGCCCCTGAGTTATAATTGTGGCTTTAATTTGTGATCTTCATCAGTTTCAGATTTCTTTGTATTCTTTAATTGTCCTGTAGAATTGTAAAGATATCATTACAATTTTAATGATACTTTTCTATACAAGTATATATTCCTACTGAAATTAATTTATTTTTGATGTTGTGGATATAAATCCTTTCCTAGTCTAAGGAACATTACTTAAAATATTTAGATCAGGATCAGACGAAATAATATTTATGAGTTCTCTGTACAGCGCTGCGGAATTAGTAGCGCTATATAAATAAATGATGATGATATTTAGAATGCTGGGACGCTATTAATAAATCCATACTTTAGACTTCAGCCGAATACTCAATCAAATTGTGACCCTCTTTCACATATTAATTAAGATGGAAGGACCTAATTAATGAAATCTTCTGTGTAATTTAAGCTCCTGTCAAGCACAGAATTGCGGTGACTTCAGAATTTGGATTCTTTAAGCGACTCCTAGAGATTTAGCTTAAATCGAAAGCTTCCTGAAGTAAAAACAAAACTTGGATTTAGCTAAATTTTGGACTGGACGCATATCTTATTGAATATCTATATCTAACACCCATAGTAGTCAGTAGGTTAGATGCCAATCTTACATTGTTTAGAAGCCATAGGTATTTGGCTACTGTGGGGTCAGCTATGAAATTACTTTGACACAACTGAGCTTTGAAAAATAAAAAACAGTAGAAAATAAGGTTGAATGCATTTCACTAACAAAGAAACTAGATGTCACTGCCAAATAGCTTTTTTTGCCCACAGAGTACATAGCCCCTGGCACTTTCCACTTCTTGTAAATAAGGAAGCTGCTCAAATTTTAAAAAATAAAATATTTGTGTGGAATTTCCCCTTTGTTTTTTCGTTAATAATGCAAAGAATATTTCAGGTTATTGCTGTGACGATGAGTTAGTGAAGCAGGAAGCCAGTAACAGATATAATATAGCTCAGAGTTAGACCCCAGGAAAGAGGAAGCTTGTTTCAACCAAAGGAAATCTGTCAGGGGAACTTTTATGTGTTTGAATTGACCAGACTCTGTTGGTTGTTTGTGACAGTCAGACGTTGTGCATCGCTCCTCTGTCCTTACTGTCCTTCAGTTCCAGCATGAGATTGATCTTCAGGACCGTGGTTTTATTCTGATGGCAACATCTATAAAGAGGTCTAAGTCCCTCGCTGCCTTTGGGGAAAGGAGAACCATGTGTCGTATGACCTTCAGGTTTGTAGCTGTCTTTAGTGGTTGGTATAGAATGCACCGTACTTCAGTAGTGGTGGGTGAGAGCACGGGGTAGATGTTACTGCTTCCAGTAAAGGAAGCCACACTTATTGTGCACGGGCTCTGTCACTTTTACGTCGCAGCATTGTGTTTTGTTTTCAATGGTTTTTTTTTGTTATTATTATGTATTTTAGTTCATAGATTGTAACTAGTTTTGCAACTTTTTGCTTAGAGAGCGGATGAACTTGAACTGTGATAACCCAGGGCCGTAACTAGGGCTGTGCGACAGGGTCGACCACCCAGGGCGCAATGCTGAAGGGGGGCGCAATTTAGGAATATTTTAGGTTAATTTGGTTGAAATTGAGGGCTAGGGGGGCGGCATTTGTCTTTCTCGCCCAGGGCGCTAGAATTCTAAGTTACGGCTCTGTGACAACCTGTTGATGTGTTATCACCCTTCCTAATGGTGATTAGTGGGAGTCTGGTACTATTTTGCATTTTTATAAAGATTGCAACAGTCTTCAGGTTACCAGAAATAAGATCGAGCACTTTGCACTGGTTGAATAAGAGTGACAAAGAATCTAATACAGGTTTTACAATGTGGTTTGTTAGAAAAGAACTAGAGATGTTGAATTCACAAGGTGCAGGCAGCTTCTATAGATCTATAGCTGTTGTTGGTAATAGTATGTGATATATTGACTCACACTCCGCATGGCTGTCCACATGGGGGGAAGTGGGTATAATCCCCTCCCCCCTTTGCAATTGTATGCTCTTTGGATGTAATTGTTTATTTCTATGTTGGGCAATGTCTTTACTGCAAAATAAAGGGCCAACTACTTATATCACTTTCATGTCTGGGGTCTGCGGACCAACCCCTGGGTACTGACAATGGGATTTTTCTACATTGTTTGTCCCTTTGTGTGACAGCATCTGACAATAAAACTGCTCTATCGCAGGACAAGACAAATACATTTACCTCCTTCTAGGATCTATGTGTATTAATGTGATTTTCTGACTGGAAAGATGTTTGAAAACTACATTGTGACACCAGTTTCTATTACACAAGCAGAAGACACAATTTTAATGTTTTGTGGTGAAAGCTTTTAATTGCAGCTATGACAACTTTTTTATAGGAATTAACATTTTTTAGCACTTTAAATTTTCTGGTTTGTACTTTATGGGAAAAAAAGAGTAGGATTCTAAGGGGTATATTTACTAAACTGCGGGTTTGAAAAAGTGGGGATGTTGCCTATAGCAACCAATCAGATTCTAGCTTTAACTTATTTAGTGCATTCTACAAAATGACAGCTAGCATCTGATTGGTTGCTGTTGGCAACACCTCCACTTTTTCAAATCCGCCATTTAGTAAATCTAGCCCTAAATGTTATTGTAAGGTTTGCAATAGGGAATATGGGCTTCACGCCTGCTCAGAGGCCAAAGCCGGGGCGTCAGGAGGAGGATGCACCACATTCGCTGGGCCTCCACCATCGCTGGGCCTAGATAAAGAATATATACATTAAAAAAAAATCCAAACATTGGATTGGACCCCTCCCAAAAAAACAAATATACAAAAAATTGGCAAACTCGATGCTTGTATTTTTTTTTTCTGTGTAAAATTCTACGTTCCATGTTTTTATATTTAATCAGGAGTATTTAAAATGCAAAAAAGTATGCTACTATCAATTTCAATAAACCTATGATTATAGGGGTTGCATTCCCCCAAGTTCCATGAGACAGAATCCCGCATGCCGTGGGTTGGTGCACCAGCTCAGCAAGAAGTCCCTAGTAACAATTTTATAATGACAACGATGTTTGGAGACTATGTTCAGGGGAGCTGTTGTATGCTGAGTCTTGAAGGATGTTTGGGGGCAGTTTGCAGAGTGGTCGTACTAGTCTTATGTTTGCTTGTTTTGTAATAACATGGGAACCCCTACACTGTTCGATCACTGGTGTAGTTACAAGCCTGTGGAGTGGAGTGATTGTTAGAATAACTGATGTATCAATGTGCTGGAGGATTCCAGGCATGAGTACAGAGCAGTTGTGTAGTTACTGTGTTCTTATAACACTGGTATGAGATCTGGCGTAATTACAGGGAGTGAGCAAAGAAATGGAAACGCCAAAAGAAAGACACATAAGAGGGTTTTCGACCATCAGGCGGTGCGAGTTAGGTCTGTATGCGCCATGGCGTAGTCTACCAATGTATGGAATTGTGCAGGAGGGATGAATCAGTTTTCCATGCCTGGTAGATGGTGGTGAAAAATGCTCTGTGCTTAGGGGAATTGTCCTCTTAGAAGACACCCCTCCAGTTAGGAAAGAAATGCTAAATAAAATAAAATAATGGCTGCACTCAAACCATAGCAAGAAAATGTAGCCCATCACATTACACAACCACCAGACCCCTTCATTGTTGGAAACTCGCAATCGGGCTGTAGAGATTTTCTTTTAAGTTGGTGCCACATGTGTTTGCAGAGAATATGGTGAAAATGATTCATCTGACCATATGACCTTCCCCCATTCCTCAGTCAGTCGCCTGTGCTGCTGAACTCACAAACTGGCATTGCCATGTGTAATGAGCACTTCTATGCACTCGACTCCTACTCTGTGGAGTTATCTGTAGACCTTGTTCGATTATATTGGCTGCTCGTACCACAGTCTGAAATCTGTAGTTAGTTGATCCACAGGTTCTCACCTGTGTTGCTGTGCGCTTTGACTTAATGTACGTATATCATGATCCTTGAGTATTACCATCATCATCACCATTTATTTATATAGCGCCACTGATTCCGCAGCGCTGTACAGAGAACTCACTCACATCAGTGACTGCCCCAATAGAGCTTACAGTCTAAATTCCCTAACACACACACATAGACAGACTAGGGTCAATTTGATAGCAGCCAATTAACCTACTAGCATGTTTTTGGAGGGAGGAAACTGGAGCACCCGGAGGAAACCCACGCAAACACGGGGAGAACATACAAACTCCAGACAGATAAGGCCATGGTCAGGAATAGAACTGATGACCCCAGCGCTGTGAGGCAGAAGTGCTAACCACTTAGCCACCGTGCTGCCTTCTGTCCGCTCCTGCCTTTCCCTCTGAGTTCCATGGTGACATCACCTTGGACACGGTTGCTCATTAACCGTTCATAAGTTGAACTGTCATTGTGTAATTACACTGCTAGTGCAGTTACACTAAACAAGGACTCTTGTGTGGGATGAGTACACCTGCACAGTCACTCTAGCGCAGAACACTGGTAAAGCTACACTGTAAAAGAGCTTGTACTGGATGAGAACACAAGTCACTTTCTCTAGTGCAGATGACTGGTGCAGATACGATATACAAGTACTTGTCAGCTAAATATGATCATTGGTGCACGTGACTGTCTCATTGCTGTTAGTGAACCAGTCACTGGTGAGGTAACATTAGTGGAGAAATAGTGCAGCCAGCGGTTTGTTATTCCACTGCTTTTAAGAATAAGAGGATCAAAGCTAATTAGACATAAACCACCTCTGGCACTGCTTGGTGAAAATGACCTAATTTGGCTACTTCTGCTTTGCACTATAGTGTTTTATTATTTACTGAAGTGCTTGTGGTTAGTTAGCAATCATATCCTGGCTCAGTGCCTTTCCCATACATTTTTAGACTTGTCACTGCTCCAGACGCCCACTTTTCTAGGGGGTTTTTGTTGCTTTTTGTTGTTTTACTTTAATTGTTCTCCCACTCATTTGCCAAAAGCTAAATTAAGCAGTATAACCTGAGTGGGAAGAACTTGTGAAATTTCACTATTTATATATCATGCCTCCGAGAGCCTCCGAGACGGTTGTGAAGGCACTCGGCGGTGGTAGCGGAAAATCAGCGATGTTCGGGTAATGGAATTCGCTGCGATATCTTCCAGCACATCAGAGTGAATTGAATTGAATTATCCAGACAGTGTGGATATTGACCACATTTTGGTAATGTATTATGTAATAATACATAGGGGGTAAAAATTTGGGGTAATAATTTCAGTTCACTAATGTAAAAAAAGGGATTTAACGCCCCTTCTGCACACTCACTCAGTCAACTCAGGAGACCCCTTGTACCTGTTACCGAGCCTCAGTTATAAAACCACTAATTTATAATAACTACCGTGGCGCATTTATTAAAGAGGAAGTGGGGAAATGGTGGATTGGTGGTAGAAAGGCCAGCGGCAAAAGACAATAACACGTACAGATATTTATAAATACATAATTGAGAATAGGGTGTAAATAATAATAATAATTAGGATTGGTTAAACTAAACAGCAGATGGTACAAATAAATTGTCCAGTATATAACTCTTATAAGAATGGGGCTTCTCACCTTGCCAATCATTTGCACAAACTCATGGATCAAAAACAACACAACTACAATTCTATGCTAAGCAATAGTTCTCACTGATAGTATACAATATTTATTATCTAGTGGTTCTGGTGGTAGGGGTTACCAGGGTGGTCATTGTAGTGTTGGGGAAAGAGGAGTGTAAACCCCAATTCTCTGTGGCACGTTTGCCGATGGATGAAACTTGGAACAGTCTCAGGGCTAGATTTACTAAGCTACGGGTTTGAAAAAGTGGAGATGTTGCCTATAGCAACCAATCAGACTCTAGCTTTCATTTATTTAGTGCTTTCTACAAAATGACAGCTAGAATCTGATTGGTTGCTATAGGCAACATCCCCACTTTTTCAAACCCGCAGCTTAGTAAATCTAGTCCTCAGTCTCTCAACACATGATATCTGATAGATGTGAACAAGTCTCTAAGAACAGGGCAGGCAGCTATGGGTAATATAGTATGGAGTGTGTGTATTGTCATGTGTGAGTAAAGAATGTATGTCAACTGAGAGTAATTTATCTGTGTCCAGAAATTAGTTCAACCTATAGAGATGACGATGGCTTTCCTCCTTGTCACCTTGATTGAAGTCTCTCTCAGCTCATATGTCTGACAGTTATCAATTCCTGTCCTGCACAACCATAGGTGGCTTTACAATCACTTTATGACGGCTCACAATACATCTGTAGTTGCCCACCAAAGATCAGGCTTCTGGTGTTTGCAATCTTTCAGACTTCACTCTCTCACCTTAGCTAATGAGACCGCTCTCCGGTCACTGAAATCTCTGTCGGTGCTCGGCGAACTTGCTGACAGTTCCTGTCTCTACCTGAGCACTGCCTCTGATGGCTTCTCACCCCAAATATTACCTCTCACCTCACCTACATTCTCTGCCTCACAATGGCAATCGTTTTCTGTTCCCTGGGTCCTAGTGCCAGGGTTAGATGATCCCTGGGGTGGACTTGTTCGAATTCCTCAATTTTCGGAGTAGGTGCACCTGAAAAGCAAGGGTGGGTTAGTACATCTTGCCTTGCACTATGCATACACACTCATAACATAACACAGCACTATAGGATTAAAATAGGGCCATGGGTAAACACTCTCCCAAGACTATTATATGTGAGCATCATGGGTGGTTTAATATCTCTTTTAAGTCAGGTGTGTGGTTGGGAGCCCCCTCCCTCGTCTCTCCCCCGCAACTTCCTGCTGGGCCCTCTGTCTGATGAGTCACTTCTTCTCCCCCACGCCGGCCAACCTCATCTGGTTGTGACTCATCGCTGATCTCCATCGGCACACGTTCTTCTATAGTGAGTCCTGTAGTGTTCTCCGCTGGTCTTGAAAGACTTGTCTTGAGCTTCACCCTAGGTGGTGATCTTGGATAATTGGGCCTTTCAGTTCCATAAACATAAAGATTTATACAAAAATATATATATTATTTTAAAAAAATATTTAAAAACCTTCATTCTTTAATAAATGCTTTATTAAAAAAAAATATATAGCATTTTTTAAATGATTTTAATCTGTTGTCACGCTGAGATGTCGACAATGGGACACGTATGACGTTCGAGCACTGCCACGATACTTGTTACCATGCAAAGCGGAGATTTTTCATGTATATTGTGAAGCAAAGAAAAACCAAACCTCCCATTTTCCGCCTCTTAGTTCTATAGCGAGTGTGTACAGTTGGAAAGACCCCGGGGTAAAGCCCGTATTACTTCTTACTGCTCTGGGCCAGTAACGCATCTGCAATTATTACCTTTTTATTATTTTCTTTTCTAGAACTGCAGGCAACAGGTATTTTTTATTGCAGTAATAAAAAAATAATACTTATCTCCTGGTCAGTTATTTATAATAAATAGACCAAGTATGAGTTTTTATTTACAGAAGTTAGAGCAGCAGGATTGGTTTGTGCTCCGTGCAGGACATGTCACACAGCAGCAATGTTCTCACAGTCAGCAGACAAACTAATGTAACGGGACTAGGTTCAAGCGCTGTCCACATCCCTCATCTCTGCACTGTGGTGACTGTGTGTAGCCGCAGAGCACTTGCAGTCCGCATGCTGTAATGTGAACAGGGCAGGACCTGACTAGAACTAAAACGAACAGCTAACATGGGGGCATATTTAAGAAATCACGGTAGTGCGCTATCGTGCACTTACCATGGAAATCGGGTACCGATGTGCCCTCCGCAAATTTATTAAAGGTGCATCGCAGCAGATATCATGGACATCTGCTGCTTTGCACTCCTGATCGTTTTTGCGAGCAGTCACCATTCAACAGTATGGTGACTGCTCTGGCCAGTCAGGCTGAAGCTGGCGTACATTATCAGAATCGAAAAAATCCAATGCTGTCAGCTCTGCGCCGAAGAGCAGAGCTGGACAGCGCATGTGTGGAGGGATCACATGATCCCTCCCTGTCACTCACAGCTCTCTCTCTCTGCAACGATAGTTGCAGAGACAGAGAGGGGATCTTTGTGCGCATGTCTAATTCTTGGAACTGCACATGCGCAATTGAAGAATGAAGAGAACGAGGAGAAGATCCGGAGACAGCGCTTCCGAAGAGGGGGGTAAGTGTGATTTTTTTTTTTAATCACAGAAACAGCATTTTTTATCGGAACTGCTGTTTCTGTGATCTGTTGTTCATAAATTTGAGAAATAGTTCAATCCTTATCCATGCGATAAGGATTGATAACTATTTCTCACTTTTGCCGAACATTGATAAATGTGCCCCATGGTGTCCTATGAAACAGTAACGCCTGTTACAAATACTCACAGGGGAGCCCTCATTTTTTATTTATCTTAAAGCTGCACTATCGAAGACTAATGACTCGATTTGCGTGTCCACTCCCTCCAGGACTCGGCAGCGAGATCTCATCTCCCGGAGGGGAGATCTAAGAACAGCGCATGTGTGGAGGGATCACATGATCCCTCCCTGTCACTCACCGCTCTCTCTGCAACTATAGTTGCAGAGACAGAGCGGAGATCTTTGTGCGGATGTCCAGTTCTTCGAACTGCACATGTGCAATTGCAGTATGAAGGAAAACGAAGAGGACAAGGAGGAGATCCGGAAACAGCGCATTCCGAAGAGGCGGGGTAAGTATGTTTTTTTTTAGCACAAAAACAGCAGTTTATTGGAACTGCTGTTTCTGTGTTGGGTCCTTCATAAATTTGAGAAATAGTTCAATCCTTATCAATGCGATAAGGATTGAAATCTATTTTTCACTTTATGCGAACAGTGATAAATGTGCCCCATAATGTCAGGTGATCACTGAGAAGATTCCACGCTCCACAAAGATCAGAGTTTTGTAGCGCTCAGCAATTCACAATGAAAGTCCCAAGAGACAGCTTTGGTGTTTCCTGTGTAATGTGAAAATAGAGACACAACACGTGGCTTTACAGAAACCGCTCGGCTTCTCTGAATGAAGGTAATTTTCATCTCGCATAATTCTTGTGGAATGCAAACAAATATAAAAATAGGCTTGAAAATAATCCGCTGTTTAAACGGATAAGCTGTTTTTGTGGAATAGGTAAAAATCTAATGAAGCCAAACATAAAAATTGCTGGTTAAACTTAATGTATGTGCTTTTCTTTTCCTCAAAATGAAAACATCAGCTATCATTTATCTGGTGCATTCTAGAAAAAGATAGCGAGAATCTGATTGGTTGCTATGGGCAACACCTCCACTTTTAATAGGTTTGATAATTCTACCATATGGTGTACATTGTGTGAAGATTCCACAATTTTACATGATTATGTGACCACTAGGAGCGCTGTTTAATTGAAGCCTATTGATGCTGCTTTATTTTGTCACTCGCCATTCATGTTAATGAATAGGAAAAAGCAGATATATAAGTTATTCAGTGCCCATAGGTTTTACTGAAGATTTTAGCATAATGCAGAAATCAGCTGTAAGCAGAACACCAATGCGTTATTAATGTAATGTTTGTGAATTAGATTTGCATGTAATAGTATTTACATTTGTCTCTTTTGGTGTTGCACTATCTCAGTACAAGTGTCTTGTACAGTAATGACGCCATATATAAATAGATGATGATGATGATGATGCAGTGGCTAGCTGAGCATCGTGGGGGATGTAGTCCAGTTAGGGCTCAGTCCTCCTTGACTCATACTGCTCTTTGACGACATACAGAGTGAAAGCCGCAGATGAACCATTTTCGCTTTTGCAGAGAAATTGACCACATCTCGTCACTTAGTGGTAGATACGATAACTTGCGTCTCAGACACAACCTTTAGCAGGCCTCTGACCTACTTTCACAAAGAGACAGGGGCCACAAGTAAATGCTTATCACATCGGCTCCAGCTGGAGTGATATCACACAACAAGTATAGTTGTGTGCCTCCTGGTTAGTCTGTACACAAGCTGACATTCATAGTGACATAGTGAAAGTCCAGTTGGTCACGCAGTAAGGCGTCGAGGCGTAGTATAACCAATGTTGGTAAAATATTGTAACCTTTTTAAGAAGAATGATGCTTAGTTCAAAATTCCCTCTTACCATTTAAATTTATACTTCCTTTTATTACTAAAGACTGGCTGTGGTTTCTTTAAAATAAGTTATTCGTTTTATTTTCATTTCCTTTTCTTTTCTTTTAAAAAAAGAAAAGAAAATTGGAGGTGTTGCCCATAGCAACCAATCAGATTCTAGCTATCATGTATCTGGTACATTCTAGACTATGATGAGCTTGAATCTGATTGGTTGCCATGAGCAACATCTCCACTTTTCCTTTTTAGACGGTTTCAGAAATATGTTTCTTAATCTGTTTTTAGAAAAGAGAACAGGTTATTTGGTGACATTATTGGTAACATAAATGTTTTAACTCCTTAAGGCTTTGTGCACCATTTCTTAAAATACATCAATTCAGTATATGCAATATACAATGAACCACCATGACTATGAATAGGAAAGATAGTTATATTTCAGTTCTCATTAATAGATAAACCTTTAGGGCTAGATTTACTAAACTGCGGGTTTGAAAAAGTGGAGATGTTGCCTATAGCAACCAATCAGATTCTAGCTGTCATTTATTTAGTGCACTCTACAAAATGACAGTTACAATCTGATTGGTTGCTATACGCAACATCTCCACTTTTTCAAACCCGCAGTTTAGTAAATATACCCCATAGTTTTAATGTCCTGACCAGGGTACAGAGTAGAGTCTGCTACCATTAGTTGCATCTATAATGAACATTTTCACCTTTGGTGAAGTTATCATTCATTAAATATATTGCACACATGAACCCTTAAGGCTGGTGGAAGAATACTGGGCCCAATAGGTTTCCCTACCCCTCAGACACCCCTCCGCCCTAATATTGAATCCCTCAGGTGTTAGACTCACCTATTACACTTTTTACCTTGTGTGGAGTGACAGACTGAGGAAGGGGATTTCAGAGTCCGTGCTGGAGCCGGAAGCCTCACAACTTCACATAATACTTCTCAATAAACACAAACACTATACAACAACAATTAGCAGATTTGTACCCTCCATGGTGTATCCCGGGTCTCTGGGCGTACCTCTGCACAGAATGGTATTCAATAATTATACCTCACTTCTTTCTGAGAGCCACGTAACAAAACATGGGCTACCTGAGCCCCTCATAAAGATAGAGCCTGTTTTGTGTGATTGTAGACTTGTCATTAGTGCCATTTGCCTCTAACCACTCCAGGCCTTGTTACAACGGGTTCTACATCAAAAGGAGCAGAAGCATTTTCAATACAGATAAAATGAGACATAGGTCCCAAAGAAATGTACTCCAAATGCACAGCCCGACCTACACCAAGAACCCAGACAAACAAATCTTCGCCAACAGCAACCTGGCATCCAGTTGTGATGGGCGGGCAGGAGATGCTGTTGTCTGTATACCCCATGAGTCTACCCCTTCCTCTTATCTCTGTACCCCTTACTCCTAACTGGGAGACAGCCAGTTCCCACTCCCTACATAGGCTTCCCTACTTAGCCCTGTCATGTCTCCCATACTCTCAGTTCTAGGGTTCTCTTGGTGGTAGCACTGCCTCAGAGCCAATGGATTTCTGGGGGAAAAATAGTGCACACACACACAAACTTAATGAATGTGCAGATTGGAACGTTTGGCCCTGTCACTGCATGGAGTTCTCTTCAGGGAAGTTCAAAACACTAATTTCCCACTCATTCCAAAGTTTCGCTTCTCTTTCAGAGGAGCCTTACTAAGCTTCTCATGCCCCTTCAGTAACCTCGTCAGCCCAACGAGAACTGTTCTCCTGTTGAGCTGTATATAAATGTGTACCTGCTGCTTTAACAGTGGGGGAGCTAGTTCCTGGTGAATGTGTAGGTTGAACATTGGTTGGGTCCACATATATTGGTTGAGCCAACAAAAATGGCCGCCTCCACTGTGTGTGGGCGTCGGGTACACTGTGACCGGTCTTGCACACGCGTAAATGATTTTATTTACTGTCATGTGCACAGAGATGCTGATTTTTGAGGAAGAGACTGGGTGGAAACAAAAAAACATACATTTGTTTCTTAACCACTTGACATTTATCTCTGAGTTATTCAGCCTGGGGATGGAAACAAGAAAGCTTCACCCCCACGTCTTTCAAAACACTTGAAAATTAGAACGGTGAGTTCCCTGTGTGATTATAAACTGTCATTAGCGCTGTCCGGTGCATTGTGCTTCAATCCTGCATCAGATCAGATAGGAAACTATAAACCGTAATGTGAGTTCTTGCAGTATCACCCAGTGTGACAGAAAACTTCCCTGTTACATGGGTTCTCCAGAGATTCTCTGTTACTTGGTTCCTTTCACAGTCAGATATTTGTTTTAAAACTTGGATTGTTTTAGCATATAATTGTATTGTTGGTAGTGCTTAAGGTTTTGCAATATACTTGGGAAACTTGCAATATATTTGTTATCTAAACAATAAATTGTCATCTATTTATTTATGTGTTTCACATGCAGATAAAATATTTATGACATTTAGAAGAAACATGTTTACCTAGTGTGATTCACATTCATATTAAAAGCTACCTTCATAGATAGTAATATACTAATAATTGTATTTAAATCGAACACTAGGAAAAATGGTGGTCTAGGGGCACATAGGGAAGAAAGCTCCATAGCCTTGCTGTCCAATCCAAATTTTAATTTGACGATAACCTCACTTATTCAGACTCTAACTTTCCTATATAGTACTGGTCCTTCCTTCTATTGGGAGCATGGTCCGGATTCTCAGCAGCGGTATGACATGTAACGTGGGCCCAGAAGCCAAATTAAATCATTAATAATCTTGTAGGAAAACTCTCTAGACTGGAATTCTATCTTCTGAGAGATGCATAAATTTGGTGTTTATGTCTGTTG
This sequence comes from Mixophyes fleayi, assembly GCF_038048845.1. Lineage (NCBI taxonomy): Eukaryota > Metazoa > Chordata > Amphibia > Anura > Limnodynastidae > Mixophyes > Mixophyes fleayi. The sequence continues at coordinate 33,392,270 of NC_134402.1, forward strand.
TTCTAAGGTTTGAAAACTACTTAAATCTATAAACTATCTAATCTGCCATTAGACACAGGTTACGTAACCTTTATGAGCTGTTCCATCTGATTTATATACTGTATAAAAAGATATACAGAAATATAGTTATATAACATTTTGTACAGGAAGGATTTATGTACATTCTGTGTCCGTGTCTGCTGGCAATAGGAAGGACCACCATTGTTGTGGTTGACTTTTTAGATAAGACCTTCTCCTATGTGTGTGTTTATCCCCGCCCTCCATTTCCATCAGCAACGCATCCCTTTCCATACTGCAGATAAGAGTGACTTACTTTCCTATCAGACATTTGTGTAGAGGGGAGAAGGATGAGAGGGAGAGAAGTGGAGCAGTGGGCAGAAGGGAACACTCGTGACTTCTTGCTGTGTAAACAAAGTCAGAAAGATTCCATTACAAACTGCAAAAAATGTAATACGTGTACTGCTTCTTTATGTGCACAAGCGCGTTTTTGTCCAGCTAACGCATTTCACTGTGCATGCTAACTTCATGGTCCCAAGAACTACACCCTGGAAAATCAATAAAGTCCAACCTACCAACACTTTAAGACCACCCTTTTTATTTACTTTTCTTTTTTATCTATGTATTGTGCTTGCTTTAGTTCATTTGTTTTGTAAAGGGGTTTTAAATTTTATTTAAAACCTTTATCAAATCCCCTGCCTTCCCATTAATAGTAGTTTGAGGGGTGTCTCGTTTCTGGGACCACAATTTGCTCTAATTAGCAGGGTCTTGGCACTCGCTTATAGCTGAAACCTCTGACAACCATCTTCAGCGTTGTTCGGGACTTGCCTAGCAGGAGAGATCCCACAATCCGGCTATTATTGGAAGCCTTAGAGCCGTTGTGCACGGAGAGAGCCAAGCAGTGCTCAAAGTAAGCGACAGAGATCTCTGCTATGTCCAAGCGCCAGGACCCTGTTAAACGGGGCAAATTATATGGGTGCCAGGGGAGGAAGTCCCACCACACTATTATTATTGGGTAGCGAGATTTATTAAAGTTATAATATAAAGTGGAAAACTCCTTTTAAATTAATCATGAACATGAGGGGGCATTGGGATTGTCTTTGTGCGTGTGTTATGATTGGGTGTTGGTACAGTCATCATCATTAGCATCATCTATTTATATAGCGCCACTAATTCTGCAGCGCTGTACAGAGAACTCATTCACATCAGTCCCTGCCCCATTGGAGCTTACAGTCTAAATTCCCTAACACACAGACATAGACACACAGACAGACAGACAGAGAGACTAGGGTCAATTTAATAGTAGCCAATTAACCTACTTAAAGTTTTTGGAGTGTTGGAGGAAACCAGAGCACCCGGAAGAAACCCACGCAAACACGGGGAGAACATACAAACTCCACACAGATAAGTCCATGGTCGGGAATAGAACTCGCGACCACAGTGCTGTAAGGCAAGTCATGCACCTAATCTGTAATCAGCAAGAAAAGCCCCCAATCCCAGAGGCAAACGCAGGATTTGTAGAGGGGGGTTTCCACACAAAATTATACAGTGTCCCAGGCTTGGAGGGGGGTTTCCGGTAACTAGTAACCCCCTCCCCCCCCTCGGTTTGCCTATGAATCCATCCAACTCTTCCCATCGGTTGGTGAACCTCCGCCAGAGCCACCAACTTGGCCGACAAATTAAATGAGTTTCCCAGTAAAACAGGGTATTCATGCAGAAGTATGCGCAGAAATGCATAGAGCATAAACCAGGAAATATGTCCACATTGACTTATTATGTTCCGGGCAGTTGGTGCCCATGGCCTACTGACAATGCCAGGACGAGTCTCAATCTCAGGATACCTGCACGAAAGAGTTGGAAAGCATTTGCAGCACTTCACTTTCCTGCACATATCACAAATAAAGAACCATTTTCAGTTAGTGTCCATTTAAGGAACTGTGAAAGTGGATTAGAAAGTGCTCGATAGTAATGTTCTGTTTTGCTCCTAGACCAGTTTCCCCTCTGTCTTACAATAACTTCTTTCATTCATCCCCCTATTAGAAAGGGCTGCTTGACGGCGGATAATGAAAATTCAGTGATTTTATCATCTTTCTTTTCATACTGAAGTCTATTAATACACTTGAAGATAATTCAGCTTTGTAGTAACTTCAAGTCAGAAGTTCAAGGGCTCATCATTAAGCATAATTATGGTTCTTCTTCATAGTCACTTAACGGCCAGTCAATGAAAGACAGCTCTGTATGCTGTGTGCAGTATAAATGGGATTAAAAAGTTCAGTACTTTACACATCAATACCAAAAATAAGGAAGATCACTTGCACTCTACTAGCTAAATAGAGATGTTAAAGTCCTACTTAGCACGTAGAATGCTGAGCAAAGATAAAACTGTTCTAGAACTGTTTAACGGAATGTTCTGATTTTCCTATATTGTAAGAAAGTGCTCAGTTGAAGTAATAAGAACCATCAACAACTAACAATGGCTTCATTTAATGGATTAAAAGTTCCATGCAATTCTGTACTGTGGAGTACAAGATAACTATTTAAAAAAGGCTTTGTTTTAGGATAACAGTGGTAAATTTCAGAGAATGATTATATAGTGCTCGGACACAGAAAATAGTGACATAAGTTCATAGTTATCCTTGTGCATTGAAATGCCCATCTCCTGTGCCTTCTGCACTGGCATTCAGCCGTTTGGAGAGGGGGCAAAAGTTATCAAAACACACGGGCTAATCTGACCAACCGCTGGTTTGTATAGCTAACCTTAGAGGCACACTGGTTAATCATAAATACTATCTGCTCAGTTCCAACTCTGGTATTTGTAGCATAAACAAGGAAGTAAAAAGTCTTGCAAAGATTTGACTGTACTACTGATTAACCACGCAGGGGAATGCAACCTTATATTAAGTTTTGCAACTACCAGATTAAATTGGTCTCTGTCCTGCAGAAACATGTCTGGAGAACTCAACTGGCCTACTCCTATGAAGGCGATTGGCGCCCAGAACCTACTGACAATGCCCGGGGGAGTCACCGTCTCAGGATACCTGCACAAAAGAGGAGGAAAACAGCTGCAGCTCTTTAAATGTAAGTCACCGAAATGCTCTTGTGAATATTGGTAAAGTGCGCTTGTAAGATGTTTGTCAACCAGTGTTTTATTTGTTTTTATTTAATATAAAAACGCCAGTGGATCACCTTATATGCATATATGTGTAAATATCTGGTTCCGGGTTTCTAAAGATCTGTCTGTTGATTTTGTTTAAAGGGTTTTTTGTTTTGTTTTTACGAATTACAGATATGAGATTTTGGGAACACTTGGAACTTGGGGTTCTCCAGATAGTGGGTTTTTCTTAATTTGAAGCATCATGCCTAAAATATTCTAAAACATGTTTCATAATTACGCATGCCTTTCTACACAGTGACTCTGACAGTCATCTCCAATGTTTAGCAGTGCTCCTCACAGTATCTTTAGGAATCACTTGGTGATTATGCCTATGTGTATTACATCATACCTGCCGACTTTCTTCAGCTCCCTTCCGGGAGCCAGCCAGTGGAGGGGGGCGGGACGACCAAAATCGCATCATTTTGGCCCCGCCCCCTGTGACGTCATGCCGCAAACGCCTCATTTGACAGTGGGGGGGGGGGGGGCGGGGCCAAACGCCGCAATTCACCGGGAATCGCTGCGTTTGGGATCTAATTCTGCCCACTTCACTACGGAAGTGGGGCACTTCCTAGTGAAGTGGGCAGAATTCGGGAGATTGCCACACTCGCCCGGGAGTCCGGGAGACTCTCGCAAAATGCGGTAGTCTCCCGGACATTCCGGGAGAGTTGGCAAGTATGTATTACATTATTACAAGGTAGCAGCTATTATTTTAGTTTTTTTCTTGATGGCTTACGTAACTTTCCGGTAAATGGGTTTCTGGATAATTACGGTGCCAACATATTACACAGTGGCATACAGATTCTTTATTCAGTCCATTAGTCCCAGCTGCAGTGGAGCTTACAATCTAATTTCCCTAGTGCAAAAAATATAATCAAGAAAATGTTATAGCTAGTATTATTTAATCCTCCAAGGATAAGAATTGCACCCAGAAGAACCCCTGCACTGACATCGTCATCATCATTTATTTATATAGCGCCACCAATTCTGCAGCGCTGTACAGAGAAAATTTGTCGCTCACAACAGGCTAAATTCCGTAACACAAACTAGAGTCAATTTGATAGCAGCCAGTTGACTTACTAGTATGTTTTAGAGTGTGGGGGCGGAAACTGGAGCACCAGGAGGAAACCCACACGAACACGGGGAGAACATGCAAACTCCACACAGATAAGGCCATGGTGGGGAATTGAACTCACGGCCTCCGTGCTGTGAGGCAGCCACCGAGTTGCCCCAATGTTTCAGCCGAACTAGTAGTGGTCCGCTCTCACCATCGCTAGCTTCCATGTCTGTCCCTTGCTCACAGTGCTCACAATACTGTGCACTGTACTGCTATAAACTAAGTGCTCGTGATGTGAGCACCTGCATAGATGAATGGACTGGCGGCTGACTGACAAGCGCACTGGCCAATAATTTGTGCTTCAGTGATGTCATGGTTTTCTTGTGAATTAATAGGCTGTCATGGAGAAGGTTCAGTCCACAAAATCTCTATTCTGTCAGGTTCAGGTTTACAGTGATCTCAATCATCTGCCCGTTTTCACTTGTATTGTTCTTTCCCTATTAGCAGTACAGTATGCAGACGATGTAGAATTGTGTATTTATTTATTTTATTGCTTTGTTACAGCTTTGTATGTTTAACAAAGTAGGATTCCTAATCACCTGGCAAACATTGCAAAATGACATGAAACATAGCTTATAAAGCAAGGCTTAGCTTCTGTTGAGAGGTGAAATCAGCTTGACAGACATTTGTGAGGACAAATATTGTTGCCTTGAACCCTATCTTCAAGTTTGGTGCTTTCCACTAATTTTCCATATATTTCTTAGTGACGTTAAAGGCACAAGTCTTTGTATTCAGCATTGCTTTGTGATATACAAACTATACAAAATATTTTCCTATGTTATAGACAAGAGTGCATTGTATATCCTTTGTATTTCACTGGATATCAAAACAGGTCAATTTCAACGGAAACTAATTCATAAATTGCTCGCTGAATGTTGCCATATTCTTGTGAAAGTCCTTCTCACATTACAGATGTATCATGGCATTTACTGTGCTTCAGCATATATAACATAGTACCATCCAAGTTTAACCTGGCAGCTCCCTTTAAGAAAACGCTGAGAAAAAGTTGATTGTAGAAGAAGTTACCAAATTGTTATAAAGTTTTTTTTTGTTGTTGTTTTTTTTTTCTGTTTTAGTGGTTCATTATACTTTTATGTCTTTGCTCAGTTTTCTGTCTTGAGGTGGAACATATGTGTAGAGTTAACGCTATTAACTAGGACTGCCAGTAAGGATGTGTTGTGACATTCAGCAGATAAACCACATATCTATATGGCCATCAGCTGCTCACACAGTCGAGCAGCAGACAGACACAAAGGACATTTCCTGTACAAGCTAATTGTATACAGTACCATCTATATTTCGTATTTACCTTATCTGATTTGTTGGTTATGGTATTAGATAACCTCCATCACCTCAGACACAATGTGTATAAGGCCTTGTACACGTGGGCGTTGGTTCCGTCTGCCCTCCGTTCGTGAACAGCAAGGGAGAGATTGAAGCTCACATAGAAGTCATTGATCTCTATGGAGAGTTGCAGATGCAGTGCACACAGAGGTTTAACGAGGTGGATGACGAAACAGGGATGGGGCAAATAGGATAGGCTCTACTTCCCCCTTCCCAAGTCCACCATACGGTTAGGTAAGAGATGCCTGCGTGCACTGCGTTCGTTTCGTTCCATAGGGATCAATGATCCGAATCTTAGGTTGGATCTCTCCTCATTCCCACAAATAAATGGAGAGTGCAGACCTCTGTCCAAGTGCATCATAAATATTAATTTATAATCACATCCGGATCATCCATTAGGCAACCTAGGCTTTTGCCTAGGGCGCAGTGAGGACTGAAGGGTTCAGATTGCCCTAACCTGTTTTATGTTGTTGTTTTTTTTGTTGTTGTTGTTTTACAAACAGAAACCAGAAGGCGGCCCAATATGCTATTATGACTATTATTAATAAAGTGCAAATCTATTCAGTGGTACTGTACAGTAGTAGATTACATAGGACATCAAAATATATTCAGGATGTAAGCTCTCATGAGCAGGGCCCTCTTTCCTTGTGTGCTCCTTCTACTATTCCATCACCCCCTGTACCTCTTGGCCTGCTTCGCTAGCCCTGTTTTCCCTGTTTTCTTAAGCCTTGGCCTTCTTCTCGCTGATTTCTACCATCCCTTTCACTATCTGTCCCAGATATAATCTGATTTGCTTTACCATGTCACCTGTGTTTGTATATATTTTGTTCTTTCTGTATCATGTTTTATCTTGGTTCTCTGTTTTCTGTATAAGTAATGTACGGTGCTGCGGACCTTTTGTGGCGCCTTATAAGTCAAAGATAATAATAATAATAATAATAATATAGCCCAGTGCGTATGGTAAAGCATGGTTTGATCAGAATCTTACATCATAGAAGTGGGGCAAGAGAGACACGGACGTCATTAAAAAGAAATAACTTGTTTAATTCAATTATATATTCAGTATTTAATTTTTAATTTTTTTTCAACTTTAACGGGCACTGCTGTGTTAATTCCCCCCCCCCCCCCTTCCCTGCAAGCTACTTATGATTAACACGCCACTCCACTCAGGTTAACTAATTCATCATCATCACCATTTATTTATATAGCGCCACTAATTCCGCAGAGCTGTACAGAGAACTCATTCACATCAGTCCCTGCCCCATTGGAGCTTACAGTCTAAATTCCCTAACACAGACAGACATAGAGAGAGAGACTAGGGTCAATTTGGTAGCAGCCAATTAACCTACTAGTATGTTTTTGGAGTGTGGGAGGAAACCGGAGCACCCGGAGGAAACCCACGCACACACGGGGAGAACATACAAACTCCACACAGATAAGGCCATGGTCGGGAATCGAACTCATGACCGCAGCGCTGTGAGGCAGAAGTGCTAACCACTTAGCCATTAATATGAATGTCTCAGAGCCTTGGCTTACAATCCAAAAGTGTGAGCGGCTGCCACTGTGGGGTTTATATTTAGCTCTAATCACATGTTTGAAAAAAGGCCATATTTAGGAATGTAGAAGTTATGCTCAATGCTTGTGAATGTCATGTCTCAAGAAGCTATCACAATGACAATCTGTAAAATGACGATGATCCTTTGTTCTAACAATTAATTACAATACACACTTTTGTTTATAGCCAATATAATAGTAGCCTTAGGAAACATTTAGGGGCAGAGTTATGAAACATTCTAAAAAGGAAAAGCGGATGTGTTGCCCATAGCAACCAATCAGATTCTAGCTCTCATTTTCTAGAATGTACAAGATAAATGATAACTAGAATCTGATTGGTTGCTAAGGGCAACACCTCTGCTTTTCCTTTTTGGAAGGTTTGATAAATCTACCCCTTAGAGTAGAAGAAGCATGACACATTACATTATATTGTTTACTAAATTAGCGATTTAGTAATTGGTATCAGGGCAGTAACCTAACCTCTGTGGTAATCTGATGATTTGATAACCCAAACCCAAACATTTGTGTACGTGGGGAGCAGCCTGTGTGATGGGTAGTTATGATGAAGCAACAGAAGCCTCATAAATCTCAGCATGTCTAACCTCATCCATTACAATGTTCATATGCGTTACATCGTTTAATGCTATGTCAGCTAGAGGGGGTGTGGACGGTTCATACATTACTTGTCAAATGATAAATATTCACTCTCGTATTTATCTCCTCAGGGCCCCTGAGATATGTTATCATACATAAGGGATGTGTTTACTACTTTAAATCCAGCACTTCCGCCACCTCACAAGGAGCCTTCTCACTAAACGGCTACAACAGGTTAGTGGTGATAAATGCACTATTTAGAACCACTTAGTTCTTCAATAAATCTTTACTGTCATTCTGCACTGAAAATCGTATATGTTGAAATGTTTATATTTATTAATATGTGTGGAAGCTGCAAAACTGCCTGCTCTGCCAGGGTAACGTGAAATGTCATCTATGTACTCTAAATCAGGGGCGAACGCAGGATTTTTAAGGGGGGGGAACCCCCTTCCCGAAAAAAAAATATAGAGAGAGAGACTGCTGTACAGTACAATGCCGCTATGTAGGGGCACTGTGTAGCCCCCGTTCTTCGCGAAGGGAGGGGTTTCTGGAGAACCAAAAGCCCCTGGCGTGCGCCCCTGTAAATAAGCAGTGCTCTTGTGACTCAATTATCTAGAATACTAGAAGACTTAATTGATTTTTCCCTTCTATAAGTTTTGTACAAAGCATCTCTTGGGGATGGTATAGACCTTGTTTTATTAGCAAGGAGAATTATGTGATAGCATTCATATTGGGCCTGATTCATATTGGGAAAGTTAAGCAAAAAATTGAGCAAGTTTTCTGGACAAAACCATGTTACAATGCAAGGGGTGCAAATGAGTTTATTATTTTGCACATAAAGAAAATACTGTCAGTGTTTTCATGTAGCGCACAAATACTTGATAGCTTATTTGTACACTGAAATTCGATCTAGGACATGCCCTATGCCAACTATAAATCTGCCATCACATTTTAAATTTACCTCCCCCTCCAATACAACATGGTTTTGCCTTACTTACTTATTTTTGCTTAACTTTCATTAATGAATCCGGCCCATTGTGTTTTTCCTCTAATATAGTGTCCCTTTAAATCAAGAAATAGTCATTTACAAGGACACTGTACAAAAGCAGCTTTGACCCACCGAGTCCTGATTGGTACTAGATTATTTCTTAATCACATGATTTATGGTGCAATGTAATAAGTAATATATCACATCACTCTCATGCTTCATTTAAGACAAGGTCTGGGACCATTGTATATCTAACTAAACCTGACCACGTACACAGCGATTTCTCTGGCCAGTTGAGTCTAAAATGAACCAGTTTTATTTCCTTAGCGAGTTGCTGGGAAAAGCATTCAGACTCAGACTTCCCCTTTCTAAAAAATACAGCACTTTGACAGAAACCGTCTATAAAAGCTGCTTTGGTCTTCAGTTCGGTTGTCATGTGCGGAACACCGTCAAGAGCATGTGACTCCAACCAATCCCAAAATCTATGTAAATAAGTATCCCATGTCCTCTGAATAACACAGCAGTGTCCTGAGAAGTCTTGGATGTGAGGACACTATAGTAATAACTGTCTTCTCTTACGTATCGCTGTTTGTCTTAGGGTGATGCGGGCAGCGGAGGAGACCACGTCTAGTAATGTGTTTCCATTTAAGATGGTCCATATCAGCAAGAAGCACCGTACCTGGTACTTCTCTGCAGCATCGGAAGATGAGCGGAAGGTACGTCCGTTGGTTCATTTTGGAGTCAGGGCGAGCAGGGCACAGTATTCTCTCAGGGGTGCTGCCTTTGGCTTTCTCAAAAAGTTTTCAATCAGTTGTAAACAAGAGAAACTTGTATCCTTTATACGAACACATTTGAGCAGTTTGCATCTATGCGGAAAAACAAGGACTAGCGGCACATACGACCCTTCATTCTTCAGTGTGACGTCATGTGTACAGTTATATAACGCACATGCACGTTGATTGACATGACGGGATAATGCAGAGGGAGGATTTTTTGCACCAAACGATGGGTGGGTCTGGTGAATTGTGACGGTCCATATGGATTGTGTAATAGATGATAAAAAGAGTTATGGGCACAGGTGCAATTATAACATCTGCGGAAGGGCATATGATGATCCGCCTGGGATTTATTCCTGACTGTGTATGCACAGGGGGGCATTTGAAGGACTGCAGAAATGCCATTGGTTCAGAGATGGAGGTTAATACTTTCAATGAGCCACCGTTTGCTCTCTAGACAGGATCTATAAGGAAAGTGTGTGAATATGCCCAGATCAACCAATGTAATGGAGAAGTGGAAATAAAAGATTATTAGACTTGAAATGAAAGCAGGATCTTTGTCCCCATCATGTGATTAACATCATCATTTATTTATTTTACAGTGCCAAACAAATCCCATACTTATTTAATAGAAAAATGAGGGTCACACAAGGGGTAGTTTAGAGAACAAGGAAACGTTGGTTAAATAGGAAAGCAGCATGGGGCGTATTCAAAATGATGCACTAAGTAGAGTAATAGACTAATATCCCCCATCGCCTTGCTCTTTACCCTCATTATGTTCTGGCAAACAAGATTTAGGGGTAAATGTATCAAGCTGAGAGTTTTCCGGCGGGTTTGAGAAACCAATCAGATTCTAGCTATCGTTTATTTAGTACATTTTACAAAATGACAGCTAGAATCTGATTGGTTGCTATAGGCAACATCTCCACTTTTCAAACCCGCCGGAAAACTCTCAGCTTGATACATTTACCCCTTAATCTGAGACAGAGGGGACAAACAGGTTAGGAAATAAACGGCTACCTATACTGCCTAACATCAATCCCGGACAAACTGTGACTGAAATCATCCAGAATCCTTTGCAGTGGATTGACTGTACTACGCATATATAAAAAAAATATATAAAGATACACAAAAGAGACCTGGAGGGGACAGAATTAGAAATAACGTTTCTGAGATCTCTAATGTTGTAACTTGATCATATCTGGAAGATTTTTTTTTAGAGTTTAGACTGTGAAGTGAATTTGAATGTCATTTACAATAATCGTCATTACTGTTGTAGAAATGGATGCTACAACTGAGGAAAGAGATTGACCATTACCACGAAAAGAAAGAAACAATTACAGACTTGAGGTAATTTTTCACATAGTAAATGATCTCCAGATAATGAGTATACTATAAATGATTCTACTGGGTCATGTGATGGCAGTAATAATACTATTAACTTAAAATATAGTCTTCAAGTTGTCACTCTCTGATATCATGAGTCATCAAAGATAATATCTTTCAATACAGAGGCCATTTTTGGACATATTTATTCTGTGCCAGAAAGCGACAGAGATAATATAGTTTACACTTGCTCATCTACTTTGTTTAAGCAATACTTACTGCTTCTCTCTTTCATTTCATTTTTCCTCAGTTTTATTTTCCTCAGTCAGACATTACACCGCTTAAAATACAGTGTGTAGTGTTCACCTGACATCCTTCTGCAGTTCTGTTAAAAAGAAATGAGCTACCTCCCCAATCTATTACATTATATTTAACCAAAAAAACATAAAAGGACATTAAAAAAAGGCTAATACAAGTACTAAAATGTTAATTTCATTGTTAAAACTACTGTGCATGTATAAGAGGGTATTGTGCAAACCCTTAAATAAAATATAAAGGTATTAGAGCTTGGAGTGTACTCCTCTGTAGAAATGCACTAAAGCCTGTGGTCTTATGCTTCTATACAAGCACAAAACGCCTCTGTGATGTCAGATATCTTTATAATTCACAGGTGCATTGTGCAGTGTATATAGCTGCACATAATAACTTGCCACAGTCCTCCTTTGAAGTGGTATAACTATTATCTGTGAACAACATCATCATCATCATCATTTATTTATATAGCGCCACTAATTCCGCAGCGCTGTACAGAGAACTCATTCACATCAGTCCCTGCCCCATTGGAGCTTACAGTCTAAATTCCCTAATATAGACACACTCACACAGACAGGGAGGGAGAGACTAGGGTCCATTTGATAGCAGCCAATTAACCTACTAGTATGTTTTTGGAGTGTGGGAGGAAACCGGAGGACCCGGAGGAAACCCACGCAAACACAGGGAGAACATACAAACTCCACACAGATAAGGCCATGGTCGGGAATCGAACTCATGACCCCAGTGCTGTAAGGCAGAAGTGCTAATCACTAGGCCACTGCTGCCCATAACAACATGATGGGGAAGATTCAATACAGTTTATGTAAAGAGTGTAAATAATATTACATGACATTATCACCAAAGACCTCCCCTATTAGAAGGTTGATTGTGTCTGACAGCTGTAACAGAATGACGCCACACCTGTTCATTATAAAGCCATAAATCTCTCACCGGGTGTAATAGATGTACGTCTTATTCAGCTGCCAAAAAAGTGGGGAAAAAGTTGTGTATTATTAATAGTAAATATTGTCATTATTGTTTATGCTGTAGTGACACCGGTTCAGACACAGACAGTTTCTATGGATCGGTGGAACGCCCAGTGGACATTAAATACACGCACAATCCAGAAGAAGGTATGTTTGGTTTTACATAGGAATCCTACATGCGTAGATTTACGGGTAGGAAGGTTTTGAATGTTTCAGGCAGCCATAAATAATATTGGTGCACCAATCTTGAGAACTTGGTTTTGCGTTTTTTTGTTTTAATCCTCCCGATACAGAATATCAAAATCCTTACGTCTCTATGATAGTAAGTACATGGGATAGACCGTTATCGGTTCCAGGGGGTACACTTACGAAAACGTCTAAAAAGGAAACGTGGCGGTGTTGCCTATTGCAGCCAATCAGATTCTAGCTATCATAGTGCATTAGAATATGTTAGCTAGAATCTGATTGGTTGATATAGGGAACACCTCCGCCCCCAGAGTTAAAGAGACAAGTTATACTTTGGCACCTTCTGCTTCAAATGTTCATTAGGGTGTGAATTTGGTTCAGTATATGTCCAAATCTTTTGTAACGGTATCTTATTAGGAGTTATGTGCGTTGTACTAGAGGACAGAATTGATACCCGCTGCCTTAAGGTAATACATAATACTAGAGGTTAGCGAAATTGTGTTGAAATTTCACACAAATCAAGTTTCACTGTGGACGTGTTTTTTAAGTTTCGCTCTTGCTTCTTCATTTTGCGGAGTACTATTCCGCCTTGTCTTTGTAAATTTGTATTGCTCGGAACTTATAGTCTATAAATAGAGCTCTGATGGTGATGGTGTGACTGTAAACGTTGGGAGGTATACCCCAATCACAAAATAGGGACAAAATAACCCCCGCCCCCACTTTGTCCTAATTCCGCCCACAAATGAACAAATCTATGTAACCCCCACCCACTTTATAAGCCCCACCCCTTTAATGCCCTCTGATTAGGAGGCCCTGCCTATATCGGGGAGGTATTTGTTGGAGTAGGACTATTAGCTCTTGGGGCCAAATTCCACCAGAGAAACGTGCAAAATGTTGCTGCCAAATGGATAAAACTTTGCTTATCTCTACATAACACCTTGTGCTAACAACGTCAGATCTGTCGAGGCCGCCAAGTGGGGACTGCGTTTCTAACTGATCCCTTTCTATGCACTAACAGACAGCTGGCAAGACGAAGATGATGATGAAGAGGACTATGTACGACCAGATGGAATAGACGGTAAGCTATTTTACTTTATTACAGAAACAATGCACATATATAAAAAGCTACTGCTTAGGGTGTTTTAGCCCCTGAAAACCCACGAGGGAAGCATACCATATTTCCTATATTCTGTGCTCTCCTTTCCCTACATAATGGTGCATAACTATACTCTATACTGTTATTGTATACCTGATGTTATCCAATTGCTTTTTTATGTGTGTGTTCACTTAGCACCCAGAGCACTGAGCGTTATACATCCTGGGCCTGAATGTAATTCTCTTTGTGTAGTGTATTCTGCATAAAACCGCTCTGCGCATGCGCGAAAACGAGACTTATACCAGCGAACGCAACTGTTTGAGATTCATATCCGTACGCAAATAAGGCTTCCGGCTGCCCATGATTTGGAGGGTGAAACGGGGTTAGAGGACTAACGTAAGCAATGTACAGTAAGGGCGTACCGATCTGAGCGCAGTGACCGATTCAAGCCTTGGGCACCTCTAAAGTACGTGATTTTTATCCGTATCATCTGCACCAGCTACAGGGCAGGCGTGAGTGCCGATGGATAGTGATGGCAGAAGGGTATGTATGCCACAACTTGTGTTTTCACTTAAGCGCAACTGTAAAAATTCATTTTATGTACAGTAGGCATGAAGAACATCCCGATAAATGTAAAAAAAAATTTATTTTTTTTTAGCAATGTATTTTGATTAATGAACATATTAACAGGTGACTATAATTTAATCATTTTTTCCCTGTGTATTCTGCTGGGCCTTGAAATGACACATATGCATTGTGTGTATCCTACAGTGTGTTGCGTCTGTCTGCATACAGCACGTGCCGTACAGGCAGAGCACACTTATACCAGTATTCAACAGGAGACGTTTCTTCAGAACCGCTTGTATACATGCCTTCAAATTGCGCGCATTGTATTTTAAACACAATTTGTGTTCGGATTGCATTCCTTCAATGTTCAATACGTGCACTTATACCTTCTGACCCAAGCTGTTATTTTCTGTTAGATTGTAAGCTCTTGCGAACAGGGCCATCATTAATTCTGCCTCACATTGTGTTCTGTCATGTAATGCTGCATTGTAATATATATTCATCTCCTGCTTGCAGGATAGGAGGGCATTTTATAAATGGAAGAATAAGGATAATGATGTGCAAAACAATTCATTAAATATGTTTTGTGGAATATAAATCAAGATAAGTGTTAACGGTATTTGAATATCCCTACCTGCAATTCCTAGGTATAGGGCTTTCATCACAGTCAGTATACTGGAGAAACTGTATCGAAACGTTACTGGCAGTGTAATCTGTGTCTATGTTCCATCTTACACTTTTTCTAACATCTGTGTGCATGAAATCGCTATTCATATCTTAGTTAATTTAGTTCAAACCAGAGCTAAAAATCCCAACTTAAGCAAAAGTATGCAAGAACGAGAGCCATTCCTTACTTTCATTATAATTATTTTACATTAAATCTTTTAATTATTTCTTTTATCTTATTTAGATAGCGCACCAAGCTATCCACCACCACCAATTCCAAGATCACCAAAGACTCCAGAAGAACCTCCAAGGAGACATTCTGCAAGTGGCATCCCAGGAGTATTAAAACCCCCTTCTCCTCTTCCTCGTCCCAATAAGGTTGTACCTCAATCAGACTTGACAACAAGGAAAGATTACGGCATTCCAAATCACAACATGCCTGAGTCAGGTGGGAGGCCACCTCCACTCCCAGCGTTCCCACCGGCACACAAAACCGTAGAGCCACCACCTCTTCCGCCGATAAAAAACTCAACTGAGAAACCTGAAAAGGAGCCAACTCCCAGAAAAAGCATTCCACGCCTTCCTGGTTCCAGCGGTATAAAACCACCTTCTCCACCATTACAACCGCCGTCTCACAGTGAGAATCCATCAGTCTCGCCTCCATCAAGGTATGGTCTTCAACAGTCATGTGCGATAAATTTAAGTAATGAACTCAAAACCAAGTTCAGCAACGCACCTCCTCCAGTGCCACCGAACAAACCTTTCCAAGCTGCGGGGCTAAGTGTAAAACCTGAAGTGCCTAAACCAATCACAGGGAGTCACCCCCCACCGGTTCCAAGAACTAAACCCAAAATATTAATTGATGGCGAAAAATCACCTGAAACACTTTCACCTCCTGTAGCAAAACCTGTACTTCCCAAGCCACGTACTGTACAAAAGCCTCCTATGCCATCTAAGCCACAAGCAATGACGTTCGACTATGACAAAGCCGGATTCCAAACAATGTCGTAAGTAATGTAATATTGCAAGTACAAGTACAGCAAATATCTATTATTTTTCTGTTATGCTAGAACAGCTTGGGGCGTCTAGAGTATAGCAACCACTAAAAGATCCAGGATACAATAGACTTTGCAACACTAGAATAGACCGACAACTGTGTAAAATCGAACGGATCGGTCCAAATAGTCCCAAGGACTCGATCTATTCGATAAACAAACATGTAGACTTCCTATGATGATGTTAGGCCTCCAGGTGAAAGTCTTTCCCACGTATCACCTTTCCCCAGAGATTACGGACACAATACCCCATATTTAGGTATGAATTTACTTTAAAAAATCTTTATGTTGGAGTACTTATTTTCATTTCTGATTGTTGATCCTGATGTTTAAATGCTAATCTATGTTCATTGTATGTGAAAACATTGTTCTATTTCTTTGAAGCAGAGAAAAAATGTAGCTTTTATTTTAAACTGAAGATTTATTACGGAGTAATGTGCATCTAATACCACACCATTGAAATGTGTGCAAAAAAAAATGGGTCATTTATCCAAAGACAAGTTGCTTGAAATTTGCTGTAAATCACTTGGTGGTAAATTTATCAAGCTGGGGGTTTGAAAAAGTGGTGATATTGCCTATAGCAACCAATCAGATTCTAGTTATCATTTATTTAGTGCATTCTACAAAATGACAGCCAGAATCTGATTGGTTGCTATAGGCAACATCTCCACTTTTTCAAACCCGCAGTTTAGTGAATATACCCCTTGGTGTCTTGTGTTCAACTCACAAATGGTATATTCTCTGTCTTACTTTAGGAGGTCATCCCCTGATGGACAGAGTATTATAGACATACCAATTGAAGAGAAAAGTGATAGCGATGAAGACTATGAAAAGGTATAAAAACACATTGATTTTACTTTGAATGATGTCAGGATCATATGTCAGGCGCCTTATTGGAAAATGTGGAGATTGTGCAAGAAAAAAAACTATTCCTTTTCTAAATTTTAATTAAAGTGAACCTATCACATTACATACAGTGGAGGACGCCATTTCATGGGCCAAACCAATAGTCTTGAGAAATACAGACTAACTGGTAAATTGTTTTCTAATGAATTGATCGGCTGTATTACCATAAATGTTGGTTTGTGTGACTGTGGTTGCTAGGGAACCAATGTTGCTCTACTGTAGTGGCGATTGGTTCCACCCACAAAATGGCTGCCTCCACTCTGTTCTATGCACCATCCAATGTCCTCTGACTAAACATTCAGAAAATGATCAAAAAAGTTAATAATTGAAATTCAGATCCTGTTGTATGAGGATGACTCCGCTCCCCAACCCACCCTGCATGTACTCTGTGAACTAATATGATGCTCTCAGATATTCAGACTGTAATCTCCTTTTCAGGTCCCCTTGCCTCCTACGGTCTTCGTCGAGACCTGTGATTCTACAGACGTTGAAAGGTAATTCTTATTGTGTTGACCCACATCCAAATTGCAGGTGGCACCCAGGAAGATCTAGCGTAGAGTTTGAAATATGGATGGGCTTGTTATCCTGTTTGACAAATGGCTGAGCAGATAATATAAACCTGAATTTCCTAGTTCACATCACACTTGTCCTTCCCTCTCGGCGTTTCCCAATAAGCAAATAGGAAGTGCTAAAAGCAGCGCTTCCTGTCTGCTGCTTCCTGAAAGGAGATCGGGGTAAGGGCACAGCGTAACCCAAAACATGACCATCAGTAAAGATTTCCGTGGTTGAAGTGTTCTATAAGGCTGCATACACATGGTGCTTTTCATGCACCCACAGTCCTCTCTGCCAAAGCCGTATTCGGCTCAACGTGACACAGCGTGAAGGCTATTGAGAACACGCCTACACCACAGAAACATTCATAACAAACTGTGATATAAACTCATAACATGCTGCATGCATGAGTCATCCTGTGTACGTGCTCCTGTACTTGGAGTGTGTTTCCATAGGAATTATTTTTTTTTACATATAGTGCATGCTGTATTTACTATGAGGGCAATACCGCTTACATACAACAGGCCAATGAGCCCATGAATAGCGCTGTGTGTCCATAGCCTTTTAGTGCTGCAGTACACACCATGCTGCTTGCTGAATATAAAAATCACATAAAACATGCTATTAGTGTAGTGGGTAAAATCATACCTCCTAAGTGTCCCGATTTCGGCGGAACAGTCCCCGATTTTAGGGCTCTCTCCCACTTTCCCCCCGCGATGACTAGAACAATTTTCTCATCGTAGCGTTAAAAAGAAATACTTATTTCTGTGATTTATCAATAAGATATCACCTGGGCGGCTGAAAGATACTCAGCTGCTCAGCAATACTGGCCCAGAGGAACCAATTAGCGGGGCCAGTAGATTTGGGCCGGCTGGATGGTTTGTGCACGCACAGTGGAACTGAGAGCCCAAATCTACTAATACAAAATATTTAAGATGAATATATAAATATATTTAAATAAAAAAAAGAACATTGAAAAAATGCTTTAATCCTTTATTCAAAGAATTAAACAGGCTTCCCTATACAATGGCATGAGGAAGCTATCGCCATCAAAAGGCGGAATATCTTATCGTTGAGTGGGGATACCCCAGTGCGTTCACCGGCGCTAACCCTGTGGTATATTGGGCAAAGTAAAATTGCCTGTAATGGGGGTTTTCTCCCTATAATAAGTATGCCCCTTAGTTTCTGAGTGAGGTGACGATGAACTTAAGAAACGCGTGTTTGTTGAACACATCTGGATTCCATTAGGTTTCATTCAAAACATCAACAGCTACAATAATATTAGCATTGGCCATAAACGTTTCATCCAATACGACCCCGTGGGAAATATTTTACTGTACTTTAGTCTCTAGTAGTATTACGTATGTATAAAGCGATGCGTTTCGCAGAAATTAATTGTTGATGCATTTTGTCTATTGTTAAATATCTCAGCATTTCCTAGATCTTACTGTTCATGTCAGCCAGGCACAGTTCCCTCCCGCTGCTGCATTTCTGCACAGCGAGCAGATGAAATGATAATCTTGTCCCTTTTCACACTGGAGATAAATGAGTGTATTGTTATTTCAGGATGTTCAAAGCTACGGATGCCAGAGGAGGCCCCCCGAGTGGACTGTTCTGCATTAGAAATTCTGCGAGGTCCGGAAAGGTAACGCTGGTGCTGCATACTGAATTTCTTGCATCCTACTGTTTCGTTTAGCTTTCATTTTTTTTAATGTATTTTCACATCAATTTCCTGTTTCCTGAAAGTTAAAGAAAACAGTTTGTAAAAATGCCATGGTCACTTCACGGGAGCACAGCGGGGACTCTACGGCTTCTCTTTATACAAATAGGGACATATTCTTTAGCCAACCCTCAGCTGTGTAGCAATATTTAATGTCATACTACCAGGAGACTAAGCAGCAGCCAGGCAACGCTAAATGGAAGAGCCAACCCAAAGTAGAATGGGAGCCGATCACGTGACCTCTTTGGTCAGATACGTCCTACTGCTGTCTTTTTTTTCCCCAATACGGCCAACGTTTAATGCCTTGGATGGAAATAATTTGCCTGTGACCAGTGGTGTAATAAAGTGGGTTTTTTTGTTTAATAAAAATAAATGTTGATCATCTTACCCTTTTTTGTTTTGAAGGTCCTGGTTGTGTGGGATGGCGCAGAGTCAAAGTTAAGAAACTACCGAATTTTTGAAAAGGTTTGTAGAGACATTCGCACAGTTCCTCAGGGCTTCTCTCGAATCTCTCACTGACATTATATCTCTATGACACGGCGGTGTTCTCCTTTTATAATTGCCTCCTGGGACTGCGGTTACTAAAATTAGAAGGAAAAAAATCTGCATTTGATTGCCGATTCCATTAGCCGCAAGGTTTCGTAGTAACTTGACGACTATGTTACCGTGCGATGTTGTAGGCAATAATCTTCGCTTATTGAGCAAGGTTTTCACTCCGGTAATTGTAGTTGGTGCGCGCAGAGACATAGCCACAAGGTCACTATGGCATTTGTAATACTGCCTATGGAATGTACCCAATATATGCAAGAAGACTGGATTTTTATGGTGGGCAGGGAACTCCAGCCTGTGAAGAAGTTGCACCCACTGAACGAGAGCGTTCCGTGGTACGGAGCAGGCACACCACTGCGCCTAAGTTTGCAGAGCTTCTCAATAATGAGATCTAATTTTTCAGACTGAGGTTATTGAAATAAGATAAAGAGCATGCGTTTTTAGGGAGATCCTGACAATAAAGCAGGAAGGAGCTAGGAGCAGGGCAAGCAGCAGAGGGCCACATGAAGCCCTAAGGTCGTCCGTTGCCCATCACTGATCCAGGTGCACTGGTCTAAAACCAGGTTGCACCTCCAGTCTTCTGAGGTCCAGCGTTACAGGGGATTATTTTGCCTGAGCTCTCAGTGGCTAGCTCACACTGAGCGCTTGTTTCACATGGAGAGAGATATTGGTGGACACAACCTCAGAGACAACTGCAACCGGTTACTGATACCATCAGCCGATTGACCACTCCACCACTTCCTCCACTCCTCTCCAAGGTCCAGTCTCCAGGTTTTGCAGAAGGATGGAAACTCTAATGCATGCAAAATCTTGCCGTGTTAGAAGTATTTGTTCTAAACTCAAATTTCTACAACACTGTCTGCTGATAAGACAGTATTGTGAGACATTGATAATGCATGTAAGAAACTGTCAGGTGATGTATTGTTCTACACAAAGTAGATATCGTACATAGAGAGATAACATTTGGTATCAGTTTTCTTTCTACAGCAGAATAGCATGTTTGCAGAAGTGAAATAAACAATGATACCATACTCAACTCAACATCAATATGATTCCAGCTCTGTTTTCACTTCCTACTGTGGCTATATACTTCCTGCTTCTAGGAGCGTCAGTCTCTCCAGTCAGTCTTGCTGACATTATTGTATTTATATTCTCATTCTCTGTTCTCTTTCCTACCTCTTTGTTCTAATTGCATACCCATTGTATAACTATAGGACAGTTATTGTAAACAGACACTCTTTAATTGTTCTTCTTTCTTTTTTTTGTAGGGACCCAAAGTTTACCTCGAGTCAGAACTGTTATTTGCGAATATTGCGTCTTTGGTTGAACACTACTACGGGAATAAGTTACCCAGCCATGATAATCTACTTCTTAAATATGCCTACGGGTATTCAAGTAGCTCCAGGTGACAGGACTGCCGTTGATAAAGACATTTTATTTGGACCTTGGACACACTGTTTAGATGTTAGAAACTGTGGACATTAATTACGTGCCTTGGGGTTTACTATGTACGTGGTAAACCATCTCCCAGTCACTGCATAGCGGCAAGGTCCATGTCCTTTGTCCAGCTTCAAAGAAGACACAGGATCAAGGTTTCCACTTAGGGCATTCGAGAACTCAAAGACCTTTCTGAGAACTACAATTAAGGCTGAAAATACCCAACTCCAGTTGTGACTGTTTCCTTGTTCCTTATATATTTCCTCTGCAGGGAAAAAGGGAACATACAAGCACATAAAATGTAAACATTAGTGAAGAAAACCGAAAATGAACTCAACAGTAAAAGTTGATTGAATAATAATAACGGCTACAATGGAGAAGATTTCACGGCAAATTCTAAAGTGTACAAGTGAAGGAAAAGTAGCAAAGAGATGAAAATGGGATTGTAGGGTTGATCTGTGTTTAAAGGCAGAGACCAGCTATGGTATTAAAGTACTTGTGTTGCCTTTACACAACGGAGGCAGATAGTCTGTGGACGAACTAATGTTCAAAGCCATGTTCACCCGGAGCTATGTACGTAAATGGCCAATGGTTCCTCATAAATTGACATGCTGACTTGTGCAAAAACATATTCCTGTATCTCACATCTAAGTCCAGAAAACTGCCAGAAGGTTTTTGGAACTAAATGGTACAATTTTATTTTAAATGCTGGATCTGGGCAAATCTTCAGCCATTTGCCAATAAAGAGGTCTAACAATTAACATCAGCTGTAAAAATAATGATATTTAAAAATGATGGTCCTCATTCTAGTTCATACAATTTTTTATCTGTTAATAAGAAAGGAATCTCTGAGTCACTTAGCATATATACCTGTTTTTGTGGTTAATCTTGTATATGTGACACACTATGAATAATTTTCCTTTACAAGTTTACTAATGTGTTACAGATGTAGACATGGAATGGTGTGGATGACCAAGGATTCGGTGGATGACTAGTGGATGACCAGGGATGGGGTTGATGACCAGATATTGGGTGGATGACCAGGGATGGGGTGGATGACCAGGGATGGGATGGATGACCACGGATGGGATGGATGACCAGGGATGGAGTGGATGACCAGGGATGGAGTGGATGACCAAGTAACTCCATCCAACAAACCCCAGACAGTTTCCGAAACCTACTTCTGACTGTATTGTAATGTGTTGGGAATAGCCCTGAAAGGTCTCTTTCACCCTTCATGCCTAATTTGGTTACTGTTATTTATTTTGTTTTGAAAGGTCACTGATGTCTATATTTGTGAGAGCTAGTTGCTGAAGAAGTCTTACATTGTGTAAATCACAAACAAATTGAAAAAGTTTTCAAATGTTTGACGGTAAACCTTTTTCTATTTATGATTTGTTTTAGAATACACTACAAAGGTTGACCTACATTGATAGGGGACTGGGGGAGGGATATATATACTATATATTAATTATAATGTTATGATAGAAGTTGCATATACAAACATTGTGGAGACGGCCATCTATGGTACCACAACTTTACCAGGGAAATGCTCAATAGATCTAATTTACGAACTGGAAAAAAAAGCAGTGGAAAAGCAGATATGTTTTGTCCACATTTACCTTGCTCGTCATACATGTACACAGATCACATCCTTGTTCTGTGATGTCATGATGGCAAGTGGACGTCGGGGCTATCTTTATTTCAAGTGTCATATTTTAGTGTTTTAGTACTGCAAGTTTTTCTCAGGCATATAAAAGTTATTTTCTTCATAAAAATACACCTAGATGGTACAAAAGGTGCCCTATTGAAAGTAAAGCCCAGGGCCAGATTATCTCCACCTCAGAGAATGGGTAAAAATCGAGTTATTCTGGGAGCAGCCTCTTCCCCTTTTGACATACATTAGAATCACATACTGCAAGTGGGTAGGTTTACTAAACCTTTTAAAGAGGAAAAGTGTGGGTGTTGCCCATAGCAACCAATGGAATTCTAGCTATCATTTATCTAGTACATTCTAGAAAATGATAGCTAGAATCTGATTGGACGCTATAGGCAACACCACTAATTTTCCTTATTAGAAGGTTTAGTAAATTTACCTAAATCTCAGTTTTGCTTTTGGCATAGCCTACATTCAGCAAGCAATATCCAGATCTGGCCCTGGACCCCCCCATTTTTTCCAGTTCATAAATAACCACTCACTATGGGCTTAGATAATACAAAACCAAAAATATTTTACCTGAAATACGCTGTTTTTAATTATCATGAGGTACTTCATAGTATAGATCAGTGTTGGCTAACCTGTGACACTCTGGGTGTTGTGAAACTACAAGTCCCAGCATGCTTTGCCAATATATATATAGCAGGTTATTGCTGGAAGGGTATGCTGGGACTTGTAGTTTCACAACACCTGGAGTGTCACAGGTTAGCCAACACTGGTCTAGATAAACCAACCCTTGCTAGCAGAGGAAGACTTTAGCCAGGTACATTGCCATGTATGAAGTCGTCTACACTAGCAGAGCTGGCCTTTCCAGCATTAATAATTTTCAATTAGGAGGGAAGAAAACATGACATTATATGCAATGTTATTATTATTTTATGTCTGAAACTGTAACTTGGATACATTGTAAATGTGTGCAACCTTTAAAATGTTGTTACAGTCGTTAATTAAAATGTTTTTATACGTAGTAAATGTTTTAGGTTTTTTTTGTCCCAACTCCTATAATGACCAATTGGTAACACTGCATGTCTGTGCACCAAAACAAGAAACACTGATTATGTAGATTACTGATCAACCACTATACATCCAGACTGTTTGTTACTTGTTTTACAATGCTGTGTTCATTATACTGTACCTGAAGGGTATTGTCACAGAAATATTGTAAGATATTTTTACATTGTCTGTTTTTTGTAAACTTGCCATGATTGATGTCCATATTGTTCCTGCAGACTGGTTGTTTATTCCTGGCCATTTGCTGTGGGTAGCACCAGTGAATCAGTACTTAGTTCCACGCGATTGACACTGTTCCGTGTTCCGCGACAGCAGTTCTATAAAGATATTAGGCATCACAATGGTGGATCATGTGTTTTGTGTGTGCACTGTGTATCCTGTGTACCATGTCCTATAAATAGCAGGTGTTATTATATAGACTCTGGTTTCCACCTGACCTCCCTATCTCAAGCTCTGGCGCTTTCTCTCTGTGCCATAGGCCACGGCCCCTCCATGTAGGGGCCGCACGCCGCACTCCATGTGACAGCATGGGGCGTCCTCTCTGGTACTGTGATCACATGCTTCACCAGCACCTCCAATACCCTGAGGCATTCACCTCTCTACTACAGCAGGCTCCGTGACCTTGCCTGCCATCACTCGGGGCTGGGCCACACCGTAACGCTGACAAGCATTACAAAATATCTGTAGTGTTTATACTTAACTATGATCATCATGCTGCCTTTCACCACTTTACAACAGGTTGCCATAAATGTGTGGACTGGTGGTTTTATACATGGGCCAGGGACAGTGATGTCACAGAAGCTTAACGGACTGATAGTTCAGCTTTTAGACCTGTATCATATGCCATTAGGACCTTGTCCTGAGGTTGTGTATTAAGCTGCTGTAATGGAGTGGGGAGGTAATACTGTATTATGGGTTTTGTTTTTTTGTTTTTTTAACAAAGCTGCAGTGGAATATGTAGCATATAAGATATTGCTAGCACATAGGAACACTTGCAGATAAAAGCAGGACCACAAAGTGGGGGAACTATGTTGTGTTCTGTACACTGCTGCAAAAGGAAGTCACGGCTTAAAATAGACATTGCAAACGTTGCCTGAGAACCCACTGCTTGCATCTTAAGAAGGGAGCTCTCTAACTCACACGGTTTGAGAGTAAAACAATGTAAACAAAAGGAAGTCAATTTAGAAGTTGCACCATTTCTGCAGTTCAATGAAAAAAGTACTAAAACATACAAGCAAGAGATACAGTAATACGCCTCAAATGAGACCTATTGCTGTTGTTTGGTTGTGGTCTTTCCTCTTACATCATCACACAAAAAAACCAATCTAAACCAGTGTGGGGCAACATAAAAGTGTGGCCCTCTAGCCTTCAACGGGGCCGCACACAGGAGTAAGGTAGAGCACCAGGGGTAAACGCAGGATTTGTAGAGGGGGGTTTCCACACCACGCCACCAGTGGGCGTGGCCAGCATGCATGGGGGCGTGGCTATAATACAGTGCTTGGCTGCTCTCCAACTCTTCCTATCCCTATAATATACATGGGCAATGCTGCATGCACTACTGTTAGGTGCACACAGCTCTCCCTTTTCAAGCAGAGCCGTATGAAGCGAGGGCAGGGTCCAGCCACCTCAATTATACAGTGTCCCAGGCTTGGAAAGGGGTTTCCAGGCACTAGAAACCCCCCTCGGTTTGCCTATGAGCACAATGCACTCCCTCCAGGTACACCGCGTGACCTCCCTGCACTGTTCACTGTATTATCGGAAGTGCGAACTTCCGGGTTCGTGTTCCGTGAATGCGCAGTTGCTCTGCTTGAACGTGAGGCTCCTGCACCACTTCCTCTCCACTAGACCACCAGGGAATTTACTGCTATAGGAAAAGGAGCAAAGCGCTTCTCTTCTAACGTCACTTGCTCCCAAACGCTTTCACTGGCAAGGTGTTATCAATGGACGAAGAGAGTGCAGAGGACAGAACAGAACTCTCTCCATTCCCACTGGTTTTTGTTTTTTTTTATAAAACAGTTGTTCACCAACACCACTGTGCCAGCAGGAGTGCGCAAGGGCAACACAAGCAAAGGCAGGCACCAGTATGACATTGGGCATTTGCTGGATGGCTTGAACACCAGACCCCAAGTAAATAACCTTTTGGGGTCAGGGTGCCCTCAGTCTAGTGCATTTTTAGCTTTGGGTGGAATTATCTTTTGAGCATTAAATAAAACATTGAATTATATTATGTTTGTATCTAAGAGCATTAACATCAATTGTACATTAAATTATTGTATTACTCTTGGAATAAAATGATCCATGTGTGGAGCCTTCCTACATAATGCATCATTATTGGAATTCTTTCAGGTCATGGGTGGCAAGTTATCTGATTTGTGTAGGTCTTTGACTGAGAGACGCACCAACGGTTATATCATTTTTTTTTATAAACTCGGGCCCACAGAGCCTTGAAAGGGAGAAGCTCTATATGAGTCTGGTCTCACTAGATCGAAAGGAGCAATTTTGTTTTGTTTTTTTATGTTCAGCTAATCTGGGTGGTCTGCCATGAAGTTCAGAGAGTGTAGAGAATAGAGGCAAGCTGACATATCCTGATAGAGCCCAGGTGTGGACAGAGCTGGACCGTGGGAACTAGTACTACAAGCGCCAGCATGCCCAAATTGTTAATGGCAGCCTGGGCTTGCCTTGACCTGTAGTGCACCATGTTTTCTATCAAATAAGTTTATTTTCTCCCACACCCACCACCGAGGATACCCCTAGGAGGATGAGGGGGTCTGCTTTTGTTTTTTGGTGGACCCCATCTTCCTAGGGAATCCAGCCCATGCTGACAAGCATGGGGCTGATTGTCATTATGGCATGGGGAACTCACGCTGCGGGTTCCCTAACTATAGCGCTGAGTGCTGGTATTAGTACAATCAGGGGGACCCCACGCTTTCTGTCCCCCCGATTTTGCTAGTACCAGTCTAGGCTGGCAGCACTAGGGTTAATCTGTAGTGGTGGTGGTGGTATGCTGGTTTTTCTTCTATGATTTAACGTTTTATTATTATGTGTATTGTGCCGGCGGGTTTCTCAGCTGTGTTGTGTTGGGCGGGTTGTTGCCGTTTGAATGTCGACATTGTGACTAGGGATGGTCACTGACCCCCGTGTTTTGGTTTTGTATTCGGTTTTCGATCTGGATTACCGGCGTGTTTTGGTTTTGGTCTTGCAAAACCGCCATTGCATGTTTTGGTTTTGGTTTTGTTTTGCAATTTTGTTTAAAAATCAATGTTTTTGGGCATAAAATAACCAAATTTAGTGCTCCACCTGTTTCTTGGATAAGTAATATAATTGTAAAGCTAATAAATTATGAAAAAAACTGTTTAATTCCTGGTAGGTAGGCCTTCATTAATTCTACACACAAACCAGATTGTCTTCCTCTCCATCTATGCATATTGGCAATGCAGCCATCGTCTTTGGGTGTATATTACACCCTACACTTCTAGTTAAATATCTAAAGAAATGGACAAAGGCAGTTTGGTTTCTGTCTCTATAGCCCCTCCCCCCCCTCCACCCTCCACTTGTAGTTGAATAGAAAAAAAGCAGCCTGGATAGACTGAACAATATAAAAAATAAATGGACCAAGGTAGTTTGGTATCTGTCTGCATCAGATCCACTCTCCACTAGGAATAAAATAGAAAAAAAGCAGCCTGGATAGACTGAACAATTTAAAAAATAAATGGACCAAGGTAGTTTGGTATCTGTCTGCATCAGATGATCCCCTCTCCACTAGGAGTAAAATAGAAAAAAAGCAGCCTGGATAGACTGAACAATATAAAATATAAATGGACCAAGGCAGTTTGGTATCTGCCTCCCCACCCACTTGTATTAAAATAGAAAAGAAGCAGCCTGCATAGACTGTAGAATTAGAATATTAAAAGAAATGGACAAAGGCAGTTTGGTATATGTCTGCATCCTAATCATCCACATCATCATTAGCGCCCTCGTCGCCTACACAAATCTCCCCCTCATCCTCTTCTAATTCCAAAGTGGCATCCTCAATTTGTGTATCACCGGCTACACTCGGGCTGTTCAGGTACACATCAGCAGAACTGCTGAAAGGGCCCTTCTTTATGGGTACATTATCAGAATGCTCACGATTAGACATACCATTGTTGGATGGACTCTCCACAGGGATTGGCCTTAGTGTTTTCTTGCAGCTCGGCTTTCACACGTAACAGTAGTTGTGCACCACTTTTGGAATTCAAATTACTTGGTCTTGCAAATTCTATTACAAGCCTGCTTGTCTTCCTCTTCATCAATGACTCTTAGCAATTGAGCACTCATCTTTAGGTGTATATTACACCCAAACCTTATGACTGTAAATTAGTACATATACAGTTTAATCCCTGATAGGCCCTCCCCCATCCTTTGCATGTTAATAGTAGGATTGGTTGGAGTTATGGTCAAGGTCACACATTTTTTTTAAAAAATCTTTCAAACCAGCCCAGATGTTAAACTGTTGTGGTCTGCCCCCTGCGTCATCCCTGCTTGTGTTTGGAAAGTGCATATTGGTGCCAGAACCTCACATGCCAGAACTGCTCCCACTAGTGCCACACTGCTGCAGGACTTACACAATCAACCGCATCCTCATCGTCGGATACCCAAATCTCCCCCACATCCTCTTCTAAAGACAAAGTATCATCCTCACTTGGTGTATCACCGGCTACACTCGGGCTGTTCAGGCACACATCAGCAGAACTGCTGAAAGGGCCCTTCTTTATGGGTACACTAACAGAATGCTCACGATTAGACATCCCACTGTTGGATGGACTCTCCACAGGGATTGGTGTCATTTCTGATTCAGAGCAAACATTATCCTCTAATGCCTTACTGTTATCTTGCAGCTCGGCTTTGACGCGCAACAGTAGTTGTGCACCACTTGTAGGCTCGGTAACATTTTTAGATCTGCCACTAATAGACAAAGGTGAAGGCCTCATTCTCTCTTTGCCACTGCGTGTATAGAATGGCATGTTGGCAAAAAAAAATTATCGGCACTTAACTTTTCCTCAGTTACACTTCTTTTTCGCTTCAACACAGTAAAAAAAATTTTGGTGTGTGTTTTTTGGACTGATTTTGAAACACTGTGTAGTTTGACATCGCCTTGCCCAGATGACGTACTGGGAACACTACCATCAGGACTGGTGACAGAACCTGGTTGCTCATTCTGCTCATATGTGGACTGCTTTGAATCCACTCTGAGCCCAAAGCACTGGGGAGTGCTAAAAAGTATTTGGTAGATACTGCTGACAGTAATTTTTACAGCCAGAAATATTTATGCACAATTATGGGGGACACCCCAAAAGCACTGGGGAGTGCTAAAAAGTATTTGGTAGATACTGCTGACAGATAGTAATTTTCACAGCCAGAAATATTTATGCACAATTATGGGGGACATCCCAAAAGCACTGGGGAGTGCCAAATATTGAAAAAAAAAAAACTCCTCTATCCTCCTCTCTTCTGTAGCGATTTTTGATAGCTCAATTGGAATAAGAATATTGTATTCTCTGTCCCTGCTCTAATTAGCCTATGACTACACCTTGCTCTCTCCCTCTGTCAAATGGCGATGGATTGCTGTGGAGGCGTGTATTTATAATCTTGAAGTATCGCGAGATCCGAGCCCCGACGACGTCACAATGACGTTCTGCCTCGATTTGGATTCGGAGCAGGCGGGAGAGTACCGAGCTACTCGGCTCGGTACTCGGATAGGCGATATTCGGATGGATTCGGTTCTCGGGGAGCCGGACCCGCCCATCTCTAATTGTGACTGTCGACTTTAGCTTCTGTCAACAGTCAAAATGTTGCCATTTTAACCATATCGACATACTGAACCTGTTGACAGTCGGACTGTTGATATATTGGTGTCGACAGTCTTACCGTCAACAGATTGACTACCTCCGACACGAAGAGGGGCTTATCTGGCTATTTAGACAAAATTTGTACCCCTATTCTATCAGCAGATTGTTTTTGGATTCTCCGTTGATGCTGGAAGAGGTGGATGATGCCACAATTGTCCTTTTATAATGAGAAAGCCCCCATGTGGACGGCGTCCCTATAGAACTTTATAATCAACACAGAGTGTTTTATGTTCCCAAGTTATTGGAAACCTTTAATGCTCTATATGACCTCTGGTTTATTGTCTGACTCAATGGCTGAGGCGTTGATCGTGGTCCTACAAGGGCGGGTAAGGACCCTCTATATTCAGATTCATATATTCTCCATAAAGCATACCTTACTCCTTGTAGATCTGACCAGACTACTTAGTGTCCGAAATGTGGGGGCCCCTGCTTTAATTTCCGTCATCTTCTATGGCAGTGTCCTGACACTAAGCGCTTTTGGTACAGAGTCATTCAGTGTATTAATACGACTGGGGTGAGGGGGTCAGTATACCCACCTGGCACTTGTGTCTTTGGTTCGCAGCTGGAGGATATGGTAAATGGACTGATGCCTCAATACTTAACTAAATTTAGCTAACACAAATACATTTCTTAAGGTCTGAATAGCCAGACAGTGGATGGCCTTTACTAGCCCTCATGTTCGTGATTGGGTCAAGCTAGTTACGGTGGGCCATGAACGCTTTTGGTTATGCTAGCAGGAAATGTCCTTTTGAAGTATGGAAACATTTGTACATTGTTTGCACTCTCCGTTATATATTGCATCGTACTTTGTAAATATTTCTGCACTGCCTGCATTGATATACTCATGTTGTCTTTGGCTCATCCCTCCGAAACTAATGTTCCGCTTTGCACGGCCTTCATCTGCGTAATACGTGATGCCTGTTAGTTTCTGTTTTACTTGTCTGTTTTTTATTATGGAGTTTTGTTTGTAAAACTTTGCTGAAAAATGAAACACACTGAATTTAAAAAAAAAAAAAAAAAGATAACACTTTGCAGTGATGCAGTACCAAATAACAGCATGAGAGCTATTATTAGTCTTACACAAAAACAACAATGTCAACTGAGTGTCCCAGATCACCTTTGTACAATATCTCTAGTCTACAGTTTTAAAGAAAGCAAACTACAGTATTCTGGAGACCTCTAATGGACATTAAAGGTAATGCAGTCTAAAAAAAAAAGAAAGAAAAAGAACAATATAAAAGATTAAGGAAAGGAAAAAAAGATTTAGAAAAAAAGATTTAAAAAAGAAAAGAGAGAGAGACCAGATAAGAAAGAAGAAAGAAAGTTGTATTTTCTCTCATTGGTAAATGGCAATGAACGTCCTCAAACCAGTTGCTCTTTTCAGTACAAAATCAGCTACATTGCACTAGCACAGGATCTTCCCTCAATGTCATCTAGGATCCACAATATATAGCACAGTGGTCAGGGAACAGGGGTAAATTACCTCAAATGAGGTAAAAATTAAATTCCTGGGGGTAATGCTGCCGATTCACATGCTGTCAGTTGGATTGTAAACCCCTTTAAATGTGAAATTGCTTTTGTACCAGAAGAACCTCAAGGGTTGGCAGAGGCACTTTTTGAGCTTTGATGCAATAATGAAGCACGTATTGCATTTGAAAACAAAGCAGATCTGTCATATTTTTGGATGTCAACAGCTGCAAAGACATCAAAATTGCACACGAGGAGGCAGTCAAAAAGTTGCTGCCTTTTGCAACAACCTACCTTTGCGAACAAGGATTTTCCACTCTAACAAACATAAAAACAAAGCAGAGAAATCGATTGGACGCTGAAGACTGTATCCAAATTGTTTTGACATCAAAATGCCCCAATATTGATGCTCTCGGATTAAAAATGAAGCAACCTCATTTCTCCAAAACCTGAAGTTTTGAAGTTGAAGCTTTCAAAGAAATTTTGAATAGATTCAATAAAATTTTGAATTCCAATAATTAAGAATATATGATTTCCTTCCTTTCAAATCAAAGGGGTAACGGCGTATCTAAATATATTTTTGGGTAAAAGGTAAAAAAGTTCCCTGACCCCTTATATAGCAGTATTTCTCAGTATTTCTCAGTATTTCTTCAGTATTTCAGGCCGTGTGAAATTGCAGTTCCAGCCATTCATACAACGCATCAACTGTTCTTTTTATGTCTTTCCAGAGATTATTCAAGTTAATTGATTACAGGTCTTTAACAAGCATACTGTATACATCAATATGTTTTAGAATCAGGTTGACAACTATTTTTGGACAGCATTTTTCCAGGCTTCTAGTGCTCATGTGCCAGCTGGTTTGCAGACTCAAGTACGTGGAGAAGCAATCTTCACCGGTCTGGCGAGTGGCTCTTCTCACTGCTGGCAGCCAGTGGGCTCAGCTGCCCAAGTGACATATATTTGTTAAATTGCAAGTTAAAAGATTTTCTATCTCTGCGATAAGCAGGGATATAAAATCTTGATATCTGACGGGCGTTGGTAAATAGACCATACTTGCCAACTCTCCCGAAATGTCCGGGAGACTCCCGCATTTCGGGTGGGTCTCACGGACTCCCGGGAGAGTGTGGCAAACTCCTGCATGCGCCCACTTCACTAGGAATTAGGGCTAAAATGCTTTGATTCTCCGGGAATCGCAGCAATTGGCCCCGTCCCTGCTGTAAAATGACGCGTTTGCGTCATTATGTCACAGGGGCGGGGCCAAAATGACGCAATATTGGAGCCCCGCACGCCCACCTACCCCAGGGAGGCTCCTCTACGCCAACTCCAAAAAGTTTGCAATTATGAAATAGACCCCCATGTTTGGAGGCAAAGAGCGTAACCCATCATTATTAGATACCTTTATCTCTGAGGATTTGTGTTACTTCTTTAAATTCATGCCTTTTAGCCAGTGGCAGGCCTTGAGAGATCTGAAAGGAGGCTTTTTAAAATATTTGGAGACTTTCGTGTTTCTTGCATGGCTTTTTCCTTAGGGGTCCATTTACCAAGACCCATCTGATAAGATTTTTTATCGCTGCTTGTCACATCAAAAGAAAATAATAATTCGGGGATGCTCAGCTCCTTGACGACACTGGCCAGCAGCAGTAAGAGAAGTCTTACCGCTCCCCAGGTTGGCGGAGGGTGCTATACACGTGTGAGTCTGCTGAGGCTTCCAGTTAGAGATTCAATAAAATATATCATTTTTATGACAAAAAAAGATAAAAAACAGCACCCCAGACTAACGCCAACCCGAGATTGCGTTAGCAATCGGAGGACATGGCAGTACTCTGCTGTACTCTCGTTTTCACAGGATTTATGGTTTATCACCCTTTGATAAATAGAGCACTTAGTCTGGAAATAATTTTATTACAGTATAGTGTGCCGAGGTGAGTCTGTGTCCTGCAATTCAGGCACAGTGCTCTTCATCAAATGCCAACTGCTCACCAGTGATGTTACTGGTGAAGAAACCTCTAGATTAGTTTCCTCCAGAATGTTCATAATTCTTAGGCTGTTTTCATTGGGCACGATTTTCAGGATCCTCCTATATCTCCTAAATCCTTTTCCAATTGCAGGAAATTTTGTTCCACCACACATGCTGACCAGCAATAACGTTGTTTACCTTCTGTTTGGATGCTTAACCAAGAAAACCATCATCATCATCATCATCATCATCACCATTTAATTATATAACGCCACTAATTCTGCTGCACTGTTCAGAGAACTCGCTCACATCAGTCCCTGCCCCCTTGGGGGCTTACAGTCTATTTTCCCTAACACAAAAACACACACACACACACACAGAAAGACACACAGACTAGGGTCAATTTGTTAGCAGCCAATTAACCTACCACTATGTTTTTGGAGTGTGGGAGGAAACCGGAGCACCCGGAGGAAACCCACGCAAGCACGGGGAGAAAATACAAATTCCTCACAGATAAGGCCATGGTTGGGAATTGAACTCATGACCCCAGGGCTGTAAGGCTGAAGTGCTAACCACTAAGCCACCATGCTTGAACAGACTCCATTGTGTCTTTAGCTCTACTGAGCTTGTGGGTTGTCTTTGGTTTCTACAAATCTGGTTTAACTGACTCCAGGAGGTAAATGTATTACGCAGCGGATTCTGCAAGTAGCCGATATTTGGCGACTTTGAAGAGGAAATTTAAAACGGCAATGGCTTTCAACAAAAGTTTTTGCACAACTTGCAAAAACTTGGTGAAGGCTCTCAAAAAATTGCAAATAACACAGGTCATATATTCCATACGTTGGGTCTGCCATACTCTATTACTAATGGCCTGGAGGGGTGGGGCAGCCTGTTGTCACCAGTCAGCAGCGGTTTGGCAGGTAGCTGCCGAGACGATATGCTGAGCTAACTTGTTCTGATAACTGGTCGCTGAGGGTGCTCCCAAGGTTGTAAGGAACAATTTGGGCTCCAGAGGAATATTGATCTGAAGGATTGATTGAATCAATTGCTTAACCTTAGTCCAAAAGTGATTAAGCTTTGGGCATCCCCACCAGATATGGAGGAAGGTGCTAAATACTGGGAGCAACCCCGCCAACACCGGTCAGAAGAGTACGTGAGGATCTTATGGAGACGTGAGAGCATGTAGTACCCTAGGCTAATACACACTACGGGTGTATTAGCCTAGGGCGGTCAGAACCCTTAATCAGGCCCTAACTTGGCCTCATATCAGTCAGGTCCTGGTACGGTGATCCATCTGATCTCTCGAGTCTGTCAGATGTGAAGAGCTCTATACAACAAACAAAAGGAAGGAGTGAAAGAGCGCAGCCTTGTCTGATCCCAGAAATATATGGAAAGTGGTCAGTCTTCCAGATGCTCACCAACACCAATCTGTAAATGTCAATGTACATCAGTAGGACAAATTGTCTGACTGCTTATCACAGCAAAAAAAACCTGCAATTTACCATGATATTCTCGTGGAGCAGCTGAAATAAAAAGTTAAATATGTTATTAAAAAATGTAAATAAAAGCGAAAGAGAAAAAATACTTTATTAAAGGCTGCAGCAACGCTGCTCAAACCATGGGAGGTAGGGACTGGAGAATACATACATTTTCCCCCTGGTAGACCCTACTATTGCCATCTCCGACAAGAGGATTCCGGTGGTACATACACTGCCAGGATCCTTCTTATATCAGAAGCCGAATAATCCAGTGAAACTTTTTGCCTGAGGGGTAAACTCCGGCAATATCCTGCGGTAACGCCCTGATGAATTGGGAAAAAGGGGGAAAATGTACACTTCATAAATAGATCCCCTTAATTTTTTACCCATAGTAAATTACAAGGCAGAATCATAAGGAAGAGGGATGTACAGTATCACCATAGGGTGATTTGAATAGACATATATATTTTACAGAACAGTAACTAGTGGATTAGCACCACAGCATAAATACACGGGACAACTAGGGCCACATGTCTAACAAATAAAACACTTTTTGGTGTGAATTTTAGCAGGCAGCGGTCTGGATTCAGCATCAGAAGGTACTCGGCTCCAACAGCATAAAAAATGTATATACTAAAGTTTTGCAAACCAGCTAAATAAAAGGAAATCCGTCACTATCTATAAAGCAGTGGTCTTAGTCACACTCACAATGCTAATGCTTATTCTAAGATGTTGCTTCTTTAAGTATATTTATCACTTAGCGGTTTTAAAATTTAAAGGAAGACTGATCTTAGACATGGTTTACATCAAATGCAGCTTTTTCCATCTTAAAGCTGGTGACGTTACAATTTTCTACGCCACCCTGTTTACTTCTCATCTAATAGGGCCGATGTTGTAGCATATGTGGTGTCATTCATGTGTGGCTAGAGGGAAGAAGAAATCCCAATTATGGTGTTCAGCTGATATGACCAAAGTAGGCATTAAAAGCCTGATTCATGTTCAGACATAAGTTCGTTTGTGTGCTGTATCTCGTGTGAAATAGTCAATAAAGCGCAATTAAATAAACGCCAATGAACGCAACTGCATGCAAATCATGTCCAAACGCAAATGACACACTTATGACTACCTACGACTTGAAGAGTGGAAAGGGGGTGGGAAGCGGCATTCGGACGTAGGCAATGTACAGCAAAGATGTTCCAACGCAATTGCAGCTGATTCAAGTCCTGGGTTTCTCTTAGGCACGCTTGCTTTCAGATCTATCATTTCCACCAATAGGTGTAATTGCCGACTGATTGTGATGATTAGCACAGCATAGTCTTTGTTTGGAAAAGTAAATGTATGTGTGTGATTAGCTAGCACAGAACATGGGTGTGCAAGTAAGATAGACTATACAAACGCATTGTATGTACAGTACACATTAAGAACATCCTAATTTATATAATTAATGTAAAAAAAAGGTTGTTCATTTATATTATAATATATATTTTTTTTTTTTATGCGTTCTGATGTGACCTTATATTGCGCATACACCTGTATGTAAACTGCACTCTGTTCTGTGTGTCCGCATAGGGCAAGTACCGTTTAGGAAGAGCGTATTTACGCTCAGATTCATATCGGAATGCTTCTTGCGATACGCTTGGATTTGCATACAGTCGGAACTATGCTCATGTTCTATTCTACTTTTATAAAACTTCTATATGTGCGACCATATAAGTGCAATAAGCGTAACATTTATAAAGAGTGATAGGTTATATCGCCCTGGAAAGTGTGTAATTGGTGTGAGCGTCACATTAATTACATGACATTTGCCAAAGCTTTTTGTGAGGAGTCATAGGTCAACTACTCCCATTCACAGGAGTCACACAGTCCAAACCAGACAGGAATATATTATTTTGACACATATATGAACAGTAATAGGTCATAAATCTTACTTCTTTACATATATTGTAAGCTTGCGATCAGGACCCTCTTACCTCTCTCTGTCTGTATTACCCAGTATTGTTTATTACTGTGTTTATCCCCAATTGTAAAGCGCTACAGAATCTGCTAGCGCTATAAAAAATTAATGTTAATGATTATCATGATTGTGGGTGGGACTTTTGTCCCTGTTTTGCTTTTTAACAAGCTATAAGGTATATGAATGAATTCTGATGGAGGTCAGTGAGTCAGCAGTCTAATCATAGGGGTCACATACCTATAGCTAGGATTGTCTCTCCTGGGGGGTTCGACTTGCAGTAGGCCAGGGGATTGCTGGCACTTCTGTCGTCAGGGGTGAACACAAGCAAGTGGCCCAGGGTCTTCTACCAACACACTGCAATGGGAAAAAGGGGTTGATGAAAACTGTGCAGACATGGTTTGAGTAACAAAATTCTGCAGCACAAACCATACAAATTACAAATTGCACATAAAAGCAGACATATAATATATCATCATCATCATTTATTTATATAGCGCCACTAATTCCGCAGCGCTGTACAGAGAACTCACATCAGTCCCTGCCCCATTGGAGCTTACAGTCTAAATTCCATAACATACACACAGACACCGACAGATAGGGAGAGACTAGGGTCAATTTTTTTTTATTATTTTTTTTGATAGCAGTCAATTAACCTACCAGTATGTTTTTGGAGTGTGGGAGAAAACCAGAGCACCCGGAGGAAACCCACGCAAACACAGGGAGAACATACAAACTCCACACAGATAAGGCTATGGTTGGGAATCGAACTCATGACCCCAGTGCTGTGAGGCAGAAGTGCTAACCACTAGGCCACTGTGCTGCATATAATATACACAAGGTTCATGAAAGATTTGCAGACATGAGCCAGAGGGTAGTGAGGACCATGCTCCCGATAACTTACATTCTGGAAGGAGAGGGCGAACCAGAGACAATAAGAGTTAGTAGGTTGCGGACTGGATGTGGGACTGTTGCTGGTAGAACATGCAGAGTAAGTAGTATCAGGTCGAGGTAGGATAAGCTACAGTGACCATGGGGGTTTCAATGCAGAGACTTTTAGTGATCGATATACAATACAAGAGCATCTTAATGACCTATTTATAATACAGTGAGAATTCTAGTTACCTATATACAACACAGAGAGCATTCTAGCGACCTCTTTACAATACAGAGAGCATTCTAGTAGCCGCTATACAACACATAGAGCATTCTAGTGACCTCTTTACAATACAGAGAGCATTCTAGTTACCTCTATACAACATAGAGAGCATTCTAGTGACCTCTAAACAACACAGAGAGCATTCCAGTGAACTCTATGCAATAGACAGAGTATTCTAGAGACCGATATACAATACAGAGATCATCTTATTGAACAATATAAAATACAGAGAACATTCTAGTGACTTCTATGTGGGCATGATGAAAAACGTGTGGACACAATTTGTCTTATGTGTGGGTAGTTTTGTATAGCCTATAAAATATCTGAAAAATTATATCAAAATGCTATAATCAAATACAATACAGCCTCATTTGACTTTTTTAGT
The DNA here is from genome assembly GCF_038048845.1 of Mixophyes fleayi. NCBI lineage: Eukaryota > Metazoa > Chordata > Amphibia > Anura > Limnodynastidae > Mixophyes > Mixophyes fleayi. Next base: position 33,430,165 of record NC_134402.1, read on the forward strand.
ATTTTATACCGATACCATTCTAGCGACCCCTGTACAATAGAGACAGCAATATCTCCAGTGACGCACTATTTTGTGGGCGCATTGCTTTCCGTGGTTGGCCCTTCATAACCCAGTGGATACCTTCATTGTATAGATCCATACATGTGATCACTAGCTATGGCTGCTTATCTCCGCACCCACAACTTCACTGTCAGGTTCCCTGGAACAACCTTTCCCTGCAGATCTGCTGTAAAACAATTATAAAAAATGATTTGAGATTCTAGCTGTGCTGCAGCTGTCAATTGAACAATGGGAAGAGGAACAAGAACGTTGTAAAACTTGCACTGTTTACCTTGGGATACAGAACACTATTTGACAGCAATGGGCTCTTTTCTTTATTCAAAGAAAAAGCAAATGGAAAATTATTTACAGCATGGTGGTGCGATTATCTACATAGAAAAGAGGAACAGATCTTAAGAATTACATTCAGCGTACAGAGGCCAAAATTCACATGGTTATTGTTATGGCCACGAGTGCATCATACACTTGTAGAACTAGCAGCAGAGGTCTTCACCTATAGCAGCCGCCTTTCCCGTAGAGACTGGTTATGCTCACAGGTACTCGGATGCTCCCAGGGCTTACACTCAGTGTAGTACAAGTTTATGCCCACACGGTGGCGCACTGGAACAGACGGTAATACACAGAGTAGGGACCGGCCGGAGATCTGCGGAGTGGCTGTGCACAGGTGGAGATGACAGGTGCTAGCTGGATAAGGGCCACAGGCAAATATTCAGAATCCGGGTACAGGCAGAAGATCAGGGTCACAGGCAAATATTCAGAATCCAGGGACAGGCAGAGGTCATACACGAGAGAACAATCTGAGGTTTAACACCAACACAGCAGAGAAGCAGGCAGCAATACTGGGAACAGCACGCTATAACCGGCAGTGAGGCCCAGTCCTTACTGCCTTAAATACTTTAATGGACAAATCAGAAAGGAGGAGGACAGGGCTGACAATCAGCCTCAGGATGCTGCTAATTAATTACTGGCTTAGAACTAGCATAGGTTATATCATAAACCAGGAACATGTATAAATATATAAATGAACAAATTAGAATCATGCGAGAACTACCCCTGGAGTTGGAGGATGTCCCTGCACCCTGCTACTCTATGCCACAACGCTAACAGTGCATTGTAACTAATGCACCTGCTCAGCTGCTACATCACGCCAGGATGCGGCACACCGCCGCAGCTCGTGACAGTTATAGAATATGCAGTTTTACCAGCACCAAATGAAACCCAGAGTCTCCTACACTGACCTTCTAAATGTTTGCAGTGGCCAACTAAACAGATACATGGGAAATGGTTTGGAATGTTTCCCATGTTTCTCATTGGTTGACTGGTCCAGTCATTCAGACTGGGAATCAGTGACCAATCCCATGTCATCTATTTAGCTCTGTACAGAGATAATGATTGGGGTGTGGGGGAGTAATTTCTTGCTCAGGATTAGTGCAGTCAGCGCCAAATCTCTCTGGATCAAGAAGAGGTAACCTTAAGATACTGTATACTTTAATTAGATTTTTTTTAATAAATACTTTTTAGAAATTGTGCTCATATGTTTCATCAAACCCACTTTTTTTTTTAGGTATAATGGACAGGGGGCAGCCAAGGATTGCTGTATACAACACTGGCAACCTGTAGCTCTTCAGCTGTTGTGAGACTTGTAGTTCCCCAATAGTGGGAGAGCCACAGGTTGTTCTCCGTTCTATACTATGCTACCTGATACCCCCACCACCCTCTTAATTTCAGTTTTGTAGTGATGCACCACACAGGATCAAGCACAGAAGGCTAGATTTTTATTTATTTTGTAATAAAGTGTTTTGCGCAGTGACGTCATCACTGAGCGACGCGCTGCCTCTCTATCAGTTACTGGGAGTCTCCCATCATGTGAACAACAGGTAAGTGAACTGTGCATGTGATGTGCAGAGGAAGGGGGGATTTAATGCGATGAGTGAGGAGGGGGCTGCCAGATTAATTAGTACTGGGCCCCCCAGTTTCTGATGGCAGCCCTGGACATATACATAGCAGAGGAAGCAGAAGTCTCTGCACATGCGCAGTAGGCACAAGCGGACAGACCCGGCGGCACCTCACTTCCCCCACACAAGAGTCCACCAGAGCACCGGAGGCAGCCGCAGCGCTGATCTCCCAACAGAATCAATATCACAGGAGCCACCAACACCTAAACTACTAGCAATTTTAAATTATATTCCGGGCCCACCAATAATTACACCAATATAGCTTAACAAAACCTACATGTGTTGTAGAAATTCTGCTGAGAAATGTGCAGGAGATCATCTCATCAGTCAGGACTGTGCTGGTTATGTCACATTACGGAACAGAAGAACTCATTTTTCAGGATATTTACTGGATCCACGCACAATAACGCAGAACATGCGGACATCCTTGTCCAAGCCCACAGACGCAGAGATATTGCATTTTTGTGACTTTTAACACAAAGGCATTTGCCTGTTGGATGTAGCCTGAACCAGCCAGATGTTTCAGTTATAATTAAAATCTATTTACATTCCTAAGACACAGATTTTATCACTTCCAGAAACCAAAAATACAGTGTCTCCTCCAAAACCCTTTTTTTTTACAAAAGTATCTGGCATGTAGCCTGAATTTAAAAAAAAAGTCTTGCAACAGCCACAAAAAAATTATACATATAAAAAGTCCCACGGTTTAGTTACAGCACAATTTTCTATGTCTATTGTACGCTCTATTAAATGATATTAAGATCTTTATCTCCATTATATCCATTATGACAATTAGAATGACATTTATGTAAGATTAACAAATACTTACATGGTTTAAATATAGATCAAATGAAAAAATGCGTAGTAGTGCTTTAGGAGGTTTTGATGACATTCTTAAACAAAATGTAATTTAAAACTGTTTCTTAACCATTGTAATAAAGATAGCATATATAAACAAAGTTATTTCTTTTAAAAATATCATCACAATTTTACTTTCAAGGCAAATCTTTATAAATAAAACAGGTAATACAAGAAGAACTTCTTATTAATTACACCTGACAATTAGAAAACAGCTATGTCGAATTAATGATAGATAAAATGCTAGTGATATTCACTATTTTTTTTATAACTTTTTATTTTGGTAACATCAAATACAAACATAAACAAAGAACAAAACATAGGGTACATAATAACAAACAAGGAAGAGAAAAGGAAAGACAAACAATGCGAAAGTTACAGAATATGGAATAGTAAACCATAAACATTTCATAAGATAACGCCAAGATTGTTTACATTTTGTTACCAGCATTTGTAAATATAAGGTTGGAGAGGGAAGGGAAGAAGGAGAATGAGGGGTGCGTGGTCATCATGTGTAGGGGGTAAAACCTTGAAGAGGTATAGATGGTGAGATGTCGGCGAGGGTCTCAACCCATAGAATGGGGTTTTGTGAGTCTAGCCATAGGGCAGGAAAGATATGCAATACTAAAGAGAGTCAAGTCAAGTGGGGGATTAGAGTCATAGGTAGAGCCAGGGTGCCCAGACTGGATGAAATATGTCTTCCTTGTCATGTAAATAGTGGTTAATCTTCTCCATCTGGCCAATGAACCAAATATAGGACTTCAGAGCAGAAATGCGGGGAGGGTCGAATTGATTCCATGTCTTGGCAATTAAGCATCTCACAGCAGGAAAAATATGGGAAGCCAATTTTGCGGAATGCTTGTCAGGAGTGCAAGGTTCTGACCAAAAGGAGGACAGTTTTGTACATGACCACCAAATGTGTATAAACAAACCCACAACCATGCCAGCAAGTTGAGGAGCTAGAGGGATACATTTTGACAAGTTTAACAGGGGTGAAATATCATCTGTAATACACTTTATAAGCCTTCTCCTTAATCAATGTAGAGATGGAACTGGTGGCCACCTGTTTTCTAATAATTTCCTAATAGTTCTCCTCAGGGGCGACCCAGGTCCCTCTCGCACTCCCTCTCGTGTCTGTATACATAGGTCGATATAGCATCAAAAGCAATACTGTAATAAAGAAAATCATGCCCTTTTGGAGGGGTGAGGAGACACACAACTTTTCAAACGGGGAAATAGGTGGGGGGGATAAATTGAGGGGTGATTTATTGACCATCTCGACTAGGTAGGTTAAGTAGCATAGTACACAAATTTTTCACAAGGTGCCTGGGACTCCGGAGGGTTTCTCCTCTGGAAAAAATTTGTGTACTATTACCTGGGGGGTTGGGACCCCCCTCCCCTCATATTCCCAACTGCATTGGCAGCCACCATACATCCTTTCCTGGAAGAAGCACAGATACTTACATCCCTTCTGACAGGTTAAGTAGCATAGCTTCTGACTTCATAGGCTGAGGGACTAACATAATGATCCAGAATTCTGAACAGGATGGGGAGAGATATTCTCGTGTGCTGGAGGGTCAAGAGGAAATCATCAGCAAATAGAGATAACATGCTCTCAAGATCCCCAGTCCACACATCCTTTATGTCTGGACAGGCTCGAATGGCACAGTGGCCTAGTGGTTAGCACGTCTGCCTCACAGCACTGGGGTCATGAGTTCGATTCCCGACCATGGCCTTATCTGTGTGGAGTTTGTATGTTCTCCCTGTGTTTGCGTGGGTTTCCTCCGGGTGCTCCGGTTTCCTCCCACACTCCAAAAACATACTGGTAGGGTAATTGGCTGCAATCAAAAAAAAAAAAAAATTGACCCTAGTCTCTGTCTGTCTGTCTCTGTGTGTGAGTGTGTGTCTATAGTAGGGAATTTAGACTGTAAGCTCCAATGGGGCAGGGACTGATGTGAATGAGTTCTCTGTACAGCGCTGCGGAATTAGTGGCGCTATATAAATAAATGATGATGATGATGATGATGATGAATGGTTGCCACAAGCTGCTCTATAACCAGGGCAAAGATCAGAGGGGAGAGGTGGCATCCTAGGCGCGTACCATTACATCATAACATGAGTAAGCTGAGAGTGAGAAAGCTTCCAGAGATGCCGGATTTTGTTAAAGTTCGAGACATGAAGCGCTAGGATATTCTATTGAAAGCCTCCTGTGCATCTAAAGAGGTAATAATGGCTGGAGTTTTCACTGTATTGAGGATGCCTGACAGCCCAGGACAAATCCTACCTGATCATAATGGATTAGGGATGGGACTACCAAATTAAGTCTATTTGCAAGAATTTTATTGTATAATTTCACATTATTATTAAGGAGGGAAAATGGACGGTAGCTATTGCAAATCTAGGTAACTTTGCCCTCTTTGTGGATCACTGAGATTTTTGCCTCCAGAGATTCCTTAGACCAAGGTTTCCCATTGAGGATAAAGGGGGGTCAAGATGTTAGCAGATTATAGTGAACAGCCGTAAATCCTTCAGGCCCTGGGGCCTTTACCGTCTCACAACCTGTTAAATTTCCTCTAGTGTAATTGCAGCTCAAAGTTGAGTCATAGGAAGGGCCCTCTATCAGGGGGCCTCCCGGACTAAGTACTCTAAAAGAGTGCCAGCTGGGGGTCAGTATAGTTCTTGGTGGCTGGTTCCTTCCCCGAGACCAGCCACCTTCCTTCTAGAGTGCTCGGATCTAATGATCCATCGCTCCCCCTATGTGTGGCTGCTTCCTCCCTTCCCCCACCACTGACAGGTGTCACAGGGGACATGCACCACATGTAAGTGTGAGGGAAGGGAGGCGGGCTAGTATATTATTATACTGTGTGAAGGAAGTAATGGAGTATGTGAGGGAAGAGAGGTGGTGTAACTATACTCTAATGTGTGAGGGAAGAGAGGCAGGTATGTTAATATAATGTGTGATTGGAGGCAGGTATGTCAATATAATGTGTGATGAAAGGGGGGCTATGTTAATATAATACGTGAAGGAAGGGGGTCTTAATATAATGTGGGAGGGAAGGCAGGAGGGTCTTAATAGAATGTGGGTGCTATTTTATTTGTGGGGTGAAGGTGGGCAATTTAATTTATTGGTTAGCTATTTAATTTAATAGTGGGGCCTATTAATTTAAGTTTGGGTGATGGGACCTTTAATGCTGGGATGACTTGGGGGCTAGTAATTGAATATGGGGCTGTTTGGGAAGAATGATATCTATTAAATGTGAATAGGAATTATTTAGTGGCAGTGATGGTTTGAGGGAAATGTATTTAATGTAGATGCTATTAATTTATTGCCAGGGTGGGGGGTGTAAACTGTAATTTGGTTGGGAGGTAGGCTATTAATTTAATGGTGGACTGTGGGACAGAGATAATAATTTAATGGTGGTGCTATTAATTTATTTGTTTTGTTATGGTGGGGCTATTTAATTTAATAATGGGACCTATTAATTTAAGATGAGGTGACGGGACCTTTAATTAAATGTTAGGGTGGTTTGTGGCTATTAATTGAATGTTGGGATGAGTTTGAGGAGGAGGGCTATTTATTAAAAGTGAATATCAATTATTTAATGCTGGGGATGGTTGTGGGAAATGGTTATATTTATGAAACGTAAATATTAATAATTTATTGCTGGAGCTGTTTGAAATTAAGGAAAATAGGTTTATTTATTAAATGGCAGTACTATTCATTTAATGTTGGGGCTGGTTGGAGTGAAATAGGTCTATTTATTAAATGTATATGCTATTAATTTAATGTCAGGGCTGGTTGTAAAGAAATAGATCTATTTATTAAATGTGAATACTATTATTTTAATGTTGAGGCTGGAGGAAGGCCTCATTATTAAACATGGGTGCTATTAATTTTATCCCGGGGGTGGTTGTAGATTTCTAAATTACATGTTCCCATTTTTTTCCAAAATAGGTCCTCCAACATTCCAGGATACAGACAACCAGCAACTGAGCTAAATACACCAGCAGGCACAGGTGGTAAAAGTGACAACAGGTATGAGAGAGCAGCACAGTCTGCCAACTGTCCCGAATTTGGGTGACAGTCTCACTTAGTCAGGATTTGGTCCGAATGCAAGGAGAGTTGGGAGGTACGTCCTGCTTCACACAGTACTGCCTGTAGTGCACACAGTATTTCCTGTGCATTTGTCTAAAATGATAACAATATTACAACATAGCCCCCCCCCCCCCCCCCCCCCCATTCTAAACACCCCAGGCCCCACAGAGCCTTAATCCAACTCTGGTCATAGGTTGAGATTCACTATGTTTTTATTGCAGTACTCGCTTAATAAAAAAATGAAAAGTAAATATTTTTATTAATTTTTCTGCTAACTTGTAGTTAAAAAAACATTAAACTTATCAGTTTTAATTGTTTCACTAAGAGCAACCTTGTTTCAATAATATTCTACATGATACAGGGTGGATGAAATATCCAACACACATAGGTTCTTATAAAGTATATAATGTGTGCTTATGTTTCTGTACATTCTTATGACATTGATTATTAAGCGAGATACCCAATAAAACAATAGGTAGCAGTGTTCATTTAAAGTCAGCACTTGTGACTGAACAATATTTAATGATAAATAGACTTAAATTCTTGCATGAGTCTCATGTGATGCACTGACCTTCTGTGTTGTGAATTTCATCATGTGTTAAGAAGATAAACTCTCCACCATATAGCAACACTATTAGTAGGGAGCAGGACTCATCAGAGATACAACTTTCTTACTTTGCTCTGATTGTCCTGATGTTTTATTGTACATTACAGATTTGTTTTGGTGATCTTGTGACTGTTCCTTGTGGTTTAAAGGTAGAAATATGAATTTATGTCAACTATACATATACAAATGTCAGAGCCTCTGTTTGATCTTTCTGCGTTACATTGTGGGTCAGACATTCTTCATTGATACACCTGAAACAGGGTCATGGTGTTATAAAGGAGGTAGGAACACTTGTGTTCAACATACAGCCAGATAATCTCTCATTTCCTTTAGCTCTAAGGGGTATATTTACAAAACTACGGGTTTGAAAAAGTGCAGATGTTGCCTATAGCAACCAATCAGATTCTAGCTGTCATTTTCTAGAATGTACTAAATAAATAAATGCTAACTAGAAACTGATTGGTTGCTATAAAGTTTCATCATCAAATTAATATATGTAAAAGTCTGCAACCACTATTTCTCCCAACATACCTAAGCACAATGCTCACAAAAACTGGGTATCAACATAGTAACATGATTTTATTTATCATTTCACATGCAGCTAGTTAAAAAAAAAAAGATATATTAATAGCATATATTTTGGATATGTTTATAGCTTAGTAGTAAGTTGAAACAAAACTTGAAATATCAAAGCACAAGAAATTTCACAGTGTGTTGTAAGGCACTAATAAGGACCACATACTGAATATAGAACTAATGTATTCAGTATCACACTTCAGATTATACTTCCTTATGTATAGTTACAGATACCCTGGAAAGTAGGCAGGTTTATAATAGTACACTGCAAAAGTATTGAGTGTGATTCTGTAACAGATCAATGGTTTATTACAATCAGGGTTGACCGGTAAATTTTAGCCTGAGGAACAAGACTCATGCAGGTAACCAAGTAATCCAGCCCAAGGTAGTAGGATAGGCCCGAGGCACAATGCCTCTCCCCCAGCCCATGAGGACAGAGGAGAAGACAAGGTCTAGCGATGGATGGCAATCAAGTTAGTCAGGTAATAGCAGAGATTGGGCCATGAGTAGTTATATTGTAGAATATTCTTTGTTAATCTTTTAGGTAGTATGGAACACCCAAGAAAGAAGTACTATAATGAATGATATAGAAGGGGGTGGGTACCTAATAGTTATGAATAGAATAAAAGATGGCCAGTGAAAGGACCTTGTCATGCAAGTAACGAGAATGATCAGCAATAGGAAGAGTTGAATAACAAATGTGACCACAGACAGGAAGGAGACAAACAACAGCCTTGGTGGGAGAGAGTCTTTACAGAGTGGTTCCGGTTAGTACTGGTGGCATAGGCAGTCATTAGTAAGCACAAACACCTGAGCAGACAGAAGATGCAGACTGAGTGTAAGGAATTACTTTGACATTTGCACCTCCGACCACTAGATCTCTGCATTTGCAAACTTGCCCTTAGATTTGCCCTTATCCAAGATGGTCAGTTTGGAATCAAGGAGAAACCATCTTGGATCCTGTTTCCTGTTTGGGCCTATAAATGGCACTTCCTGGTTCAGACATATGCTTGAGTATTCTGCTTGCTCAGCTCCTGCTCCTCTACCTTGCATCTGTGACTACCTGCTTGTGTACCGACTCGGCAAACGTCTGACTACCCTCTTGTGTACCAACTCGGCATACGTCTGACTACCCGCTGTGTACCGACCCTGCAAACGTCTGACTACTCTCTGGATATCTACTCGGCTATTGGGCTTCAGATAATACTACCAGTATTGTTACACTGAGAAAGTAGGATGTCAGTATATGACACTGTCTGCCGCCTTTCATTTAGGAGATCCACTGAAATCACCAAGGTCATTTCTTTCTGTCTTTAACCTTTTAAGGAGGCAACAAATTGTAATTTGACTTGAGACCTTGGCGAGGCAATGACGCCTTGAATCAGGTGAACCACTAGTGAAAATTAAGGAGGAGAATTTACACTAGAGCTTGCTCTTGTCCATAGGTTTCAAGAAAGAAACGTGAAAGGAATTGGAAACATTCACAATTGCAACTGCTACAGCTATGTCAGGTTCACAGGTTATATATCACTTTATTCTACCTGCATTAATCTATCCATCCATAATGTATATGCCTGTTGTAATATCTAATCACTTCCATAGATGATTTCATTGCTGTAAGCATATATTGTACTATCTTGAGTAACTCACTTCTCTTAATACCACCTTACTGCTGCTCCAGCCACCATATATGCTCTTCTTGCGCCCAGCTCTATTTTGCGATCCATTCCATCTTTGAATGCATTTTTGTTTTCTAAGGGGATGGTTGCCTTCTTCAATATTCTGGCAATGTCGGCATCAATTTTAGGGGATTCATCCCATAATTTTGGCTGCTCCACCCCAAAAGGATACAAGCGGTCAATTTGTCATTAAACATTCTTTTGTCTGGATGTTTCCATTACTCTGCAATAACCCCCTTAAATGTCTTGTTTAGAGGAAAAACCCCGGCTTTTCTCTTTGCTTCTGTAAGAACTTACCTGCTCCATGCACCTGATCACAGCACTCACTTAGTTACTTCTTGCGATCATGTGACTCTGGACGGGGACTTTGAAACTCCCTGCACTATATAAGATCCACTCTGTCACACTGTGCCAGAACAGGTTGCAAATCCTTGCGCTTTACTGGCTACTAGTGAATTTCTCTGGCTTGCTAGACTTCGTTCCCTGGATTATCCCTTGTGCTGCTGACTTCTGTGTGTATTCGACCCGGCTTACTCCTGTACTACAATTCGTACAGCAGACCCGGCTTGTTTAATGACCACGCTTTCAGGACCATTCTAGGCACCGCACATCCCAGAGTGTATCCATCACATCTCATGTATACAACCACCTCTCCTGTACCTTCCTATGTTTATCCAGCCTGTGCATAGGAACGAACTTCTCTTGGTCTATCTTTCTATGGAAGGCTCCTGGCTAGCGGTATCCTTGCCACCTGTTTCCTAGTTGTCCGTTTGAGACTCGGGGCTAGATTTACTATCAGGCGTGTTTGTAAAGCCGCCGACTTTCGGCGGGTTTGCCGGCGGTTTAGCCATCGCCGGATTTACTAACGCTAAACCCGCCATCCAAACGGCCAGAAATGATGTTTTCAAACCCGCCTCTGTATAAAGCGCCGTGACGGTTTCAACAATGCTCCACATACAAACAGCCGGATTTACTATTAGGGGGTTTATAAAGCCGCCGGAAAACCGCCATTCAAAAGACCAAAATGAAAGCGCTGCTTGTGAGCGGCGATATTGTTCAAACAGTGTGCTGTTAGAGGTATTTGGTCAATCTGAACAGAAGGGAAAGGGCCATTTCATGTGCAAAGTTTGTCCCTTTGGGATTGTATATGTTAAAAGGCCAGTGTCTTGTAATGGCAGTGTAATTTGGGTTTCTTTTTCTCTTCTGTTTTCCCACGATGCAATTTTTTTACTAAGTTCAACATTTGTTTAATATTGCAACAAATCCCTTAACAGAGTGTAAAAGCAATTTTAACTGTACTCAATAAAGAATGGGTTTCTGGCTGATGACTCCTCTGCTGCATCCTCACACATCTGCACAGCACAAATTCAGGCACAAACCCACTAGTAGAGGTGTGTTATAGCGTACATTTGTACTTTGGTAAACCAGGTTCAGCTTACTAGAATAATCTGGTGGGGTGGTTATGTATGCACCTGAAAAGGGGTCTGATATTATCCTGGCTGGCTGTTTTATACATAATCTAGCATTACATCAATTTACCCCACCGATTAGTGCAGTACACACTGAAGCAGAAGGGGTCTGTGTCACATCTGGTGATGTGCAGAGCACAGAGGGCGGAAGGCAGATTAGAGTCCGTCTCATTACAAACTACTACACAATAGGAAAAACATTTATTTCTCTAAAATGTGTTTGATGTGAGTGCAATGTTTGTGACAGTCAGAGCGCAATGTGTAAATGATTTGAGTGCCTAGTTTTTTAAAACATCACTATACTCTTGTTTAATTAGCAGAAAATAAACACTGACACCATAGAAATTTAACTGCATTTATTGCAGTACAACACAATAAATAATAAAGGATAATGCTTATACAAAGTAAAAAAAGCATGAGGCAATAGTCATGTGTTAGCGCTAGCGACGCCTTTTTGCTTGCATATCGCTATGTTTTGCCCCACTCTGTCCTCTCCCTGGCCCACCCCTGGTGCGAGCACCTCTCCTTGGAGGAGTACTCTGTGCCGATGTGCTTGGCGTACTAGCGGTACTTGTGGTGGCCGAGGAAAAGGGTGCAGGCAAGCGGGCAATGAGTTCTTGCTGCAGTTGGCCTGCCAGCCGGGTCAGGTTCGCATTCCCCTCGCGAACGGAGGAATTTAATGCCTCCACAGCCCCAGTCATTTGGGCCATCTGCAGATTGGATTGCTCCCAGGCATTAGCCAGACGATTGATTGCAGCAGGAATTTGGCTATTTGTGCGGTGTATCCGCCTCAACTGGGCCGCAATTTGGGAAATGTTGTGAGTTTGGCTCTCCATGAAGACTGATTGCTGCTGCTGGAAAGCACCAATAGACTGCGCCATTTCACGGGCTGGGTCCATACTCTGAGGTGCCGGCTGCTGGTGTGCTGGGGCTTCAGCAGGGCCAGGTGCAACATCCTGGAAACCAGACACAGGGGCATCCACTGTTTCCAGGGTGATTATGGTTTGCTCATCTGGCTCAGGGGACATTTGGAGGGACTCCACCTGAGGTGCCTGGTATGAAGAGGGCCCTGTGTATGAAAATGACGGTAAGTATATAGGATATAATATGTTTGTATATTGCATTCTGAACACTTGATAGGAAAGAATAATCTTTACAAACTACAGATTGTTTCACAATTTTTGCATTAATGATTTATTGTCCTATGCTACCTGCTTAAGGATGCACATATTATCCTTTTAATACCCAGTATCATATGAACTATGTATGGTTGAGGGGGCTAAAAAAGCATAGTATTTGTAACCTACAAATATTGTGATTTATTACGCAATATCTGGCTAGACCGTGCCTTGGGGTACACAAATCCTATTTCAGTCCTCCCTCTGTGTAGTACATGCTGGGTATTTTGACTTAACTGCGTGTGTAAAAAAGTGAAGACGTTGCCTATAGCAACCAATCAGATTTGAGCTCTCTTTTTGTAGAATGCAATAAATAAAGTAAAGGTATATTCAGATTGGTTGCTCTAGCCAACATCTCAGTTTAGTAAATGTAGCCCTAAGGTCGCATAGCACACCATATTTTAAATAAAAAAAATTTGCCAGCAACATTTCCACAGAAAAACAATTAACTCCATTATTTAGCACAAAAACATAAATCACACACCTGCTTGCTCTTCTGTGGCCGAATCACTGACTGAAGGTGGAGGTGTAGCTGTAGGAATGGGACTCAACTGTGGTCCAGGTGAATCTGGATGTATTAGAAAAAGCATACAATGTATTTGCAGCAAAAAGCCTTTTACAAATAATAAATCTTTGGAAGACATGTGTTTGCACATTAAAAAACAGTTATAAACAAAATTATTGCCCTTTACATACTGATTGAGTAAAAAAGACACTTTTGCAATAAAAAAACATTTTCAATATTGTTAGCTTAAAAAGGACAAATCACTCACCAACTCCTTGGGCAAACGAGGGCGAATCTGTGTCTTGCACATTAATTCCCTCCACTATTTCACGGGGCATTATCTGCCGCAGCTCCTCCTCATAGCTGGTATATTCAACGCGAAGAGGGGGGCCACCACCCGTGCGTCTTGTGGACCTCCTTTTCTGGGCCATTTTTTCCTTCAACCTCCTCTTAATGTCCGAAAATCTCTTGCGGCAGTGCGCCACTGTCCTCTTTAGTGGGCCCACCGCGTTAACAGCGTCGCACACTCTCCCCCACAATTGGTGGCGCCGCCTTAGCGGAGTCCGGGCTGCCAGGTTCCCCAAGATCACCTCGTAGCAGGGAATGATATTGTGCACCAACACACAATTCTCATCATGTGAGAAGCGCACATTCCTCCCTGTCTTGGTCTTCCTGCTCTGTCCTGTCTCCTCAACCTCTCCCTCCTCTGACCCCTCAACCTCCATCTCCCTCTCCTCAGCCTCTGCTCCCCTCCTATCTCTGGACATTTTTACCCAGAAGACAGAAAAACACAAAACACTGAAGGACTTACAAACACAAAGAACAAACTACACTGCCTACAGACACACTCTCCACACAGTCACACACAAGTAACACAGACAGAGGACAAGTCAAATACAAAAAATACAAGACAGAAAATAAATGAGAAAATAAATGTACAAAACAGGAAAAAACCACAGGACTACTCACACTTCAATCAGATATCGCTCCACCAATCCACCAAACACCAACTCTCAGCAAACCACTATCCTCCAAACTCCTCTCACAAAACTCCTCTAAACCCTATCAGAGAAAAAAGTGTCAGGCCAGTGGTTTATATAGGGCTTGTGATGTCAAATCTCCTGAGTTTGAAAATAGCCAATAGTAACAGGCCAGGAGACAGGTGTAATTTTCAAAAAAACCGCCTTTACACAAAAGCGCCGTCATTTAAAGCAAAAGCGCCATGTTCTATTCAAAGCCGCCGGCGGCTTTGAGCATTACATCCCGCCGTTACATCGCCGGCGGCTTCAAATTGAAGCTGAAATGCGCCCATTAGTAAATCCGGCTGTTTGCAATGCAAACACGCCGGAAAACCGCCGCGATGCATGGCGGTTTGAAGCCGCCATGCATCACGCCTGATAGTAAATCTAGCCCTCGGTGTGCTTCTGCTGTTCCGGAACGTCTCTCCCATGTATTCAGTTGTATCCATCTATCCTACCTCTATCACATCAAGGAGCTACCCTGAGGATCATGACCTGTGGGCTCCCAGCAGCAAAATCAATCCTGTCTTGTGTCAGTTTGGTGAAGACCAGGGGGTCCGTTAGACTCTGTGCCTTGGGAAGGCCGGTGCCAATCCTGATTGATAGTTGCCCTCAGTGTTGTAACAGTTTACTCTGAGCACTGAAGATGGATAAGGATGGCAATTCCTCCTCAAACAACCTGCTAAAGCATCTTATGGCTCGGGTGGAGCAAGATAAGAATCATACCCAAATACTACAATATTTACAGGGTCTTTCCCCCCCTTTAGATTCTCTGTAGAACATGTTTGCCATGCAGACTGCTCCTCCAGTGGTGCAAGGTTAGTCCGTGTCTGCTTCGTCTCCTCTCAGCTTCCAGTTCCAAATCCACCCAAGTTCGAAGGGGATCCTAAGACTTGTCGCGGATTCCTTAACCAATGCGCTATTCAATTTGAACTTCAGTCTGGGAATTTTCCCACAGAAAAAACCAAGGTGGCATACATTATTTCTCTCTTGTCCAGCCAAGCTCTGGCCTGGGCATCTCCATTACAGGAACAAGATAACCCTTAACTACATAACTGCGCCACCTTCTTAGAAACTTTCTAAACGATATTTGATGAACCTGGTCATGTTTCTAGTGCTGGTTCTGGGATTATGCGCCTTTGTCAGGGTGCTATGCCTGTGGGCCAGTACGCCATTCAATTTCTTACCCTGGCTTCTGAATTACACTGGAACAATGAAGCCCTGATAACGACTTTCTGGCAAGGGCTTATGGATCGAATTATAGATGAATGAGCAGGGAAACTCCCTACCTCACTGGATACCTTGATTTCCCTTTGTAATCAGATTGGGAACGCTTCCAGGAGAGGCAGCAGTCACGACGATCCAAAGTTCATCTTGCAAGAACTATTACAATTGGGTAAAGCCTGTCTCTCCCTGGAAAAGAAAGAGGCAGTTTAAGAACCGCTTATGTTTATATTGCATAGTCCGGTCACATCCTGGGTAACTGCCTTAATCGGCCAGGAAACGGCAAAAGCCTAACTGGTTCTGGAGAGGCTAGGCGTAGCTGCCTCATCTCCATCTATCTCTAATTTTGCCGTTCAAGCTCTTCCGCAATACACAGAAAAACAAGTTTCCTTACTGGCACTTATTGACTCCAGGGCAGCTAGGAACTTCATAAGTGCTGCCACTGTAATCGAATTATCCTTGCTGACTCTTCCCTTGGACCAGTCTATTGCTATTACCACCATTGACAGTAGAAAAATCGAGGGAAGCTCTTCTATCACCCTTCAGATTGGAGTCTTACATAAAGAGTCTATGTCCTTCCTCGTAATTCATGTGTCCATTAATCGCGTGGTACTCGGTCTTCCTTGGTTGTGATTTAATCACCAAGTTTGGATTGGCATTGAGCACAAGTTCTCTCTTGGGACCCTCTTGCCATTCCCGTTGTTTGCAGAAAATAGAAGCACCACGTCAGGATTTTCTTTCTACTTCAGGCTCCTTTTCTGCCATTCCACCTCAGTAAAGTGCATTTGCTGACGTCTTCTGTGAGATGAAAGCCGCTAAACTTCCTCCGCATAGACCTCAGGACTGCGGTATTGAATTGCTCCCTAACAAAACTCCACCTCGAGGCCGTGTTTACCCGCTATCTTTGCCTGAGTCCCAGGCTATGTCGGCTTACATCAAAAATAACTTAAAACGTGGATTCATCATGAATTCTTCTTCCCCTGTTAGTGCTGGGTTTTTAGTAAAAAAAAATTAAAAATGGTGGTTTTAACGCCCTTGTATCGACTACCGGGGTTTAAACGCCATCACTGTAAATAATAGTTGTTCCACCAGGCTTGTTTATTGACTACAATTTCTGTCTTACTCCTGTACTAGATGTCCTCAGCTCACTGGATCCGGGATGGTTAATGACCACACTTTCAGGATCATCCTAGGCACCACACAACTCAGAGTGTATCTGACCCCCTCTTCTGTGTTTATCCAGCCTGTGCATAGTAACAGACTCCTCCTGATCTCTCTAGGTGAGGTTCCTGGCTAGCGGTATCCTGGCCGCCTGTATCCTAGCTATTCATTTGGGACTCAAGAGTGCTCCTGCTGTTCCAGATTGTCTCTCCTGTGTATTCATCTATCCTACCTATATCACATCAGGGGGCTACTCTGAGGGTCGCGAACTATGGGTTCCCGGCAGCAAAATCCATCCTGCCTTGCGGCGGTTCTTCACGGAGTCCAGGTTCGTTAGATTCCGCGCCTTGGGAACACCTGTGCCAATCTTGATAGTTGCCCCCAGTGTTGTAACATCCTCTTGAAAAAGCACATCTTGTATCTGCTATATTTTTTCTTACATACTCCATATCCAACAGTTTATAGATAATTTAATAAAATCAATCAGAATTAAAATTACTTTCTTCTGATAAAGCAACTGACTCTCAATCAGAACCCTCTGATACTTCTGACTGGACTAGATGAATTTCTACTAACTCAGACACATAAGAATCTTCACTAATTACTGATCTTGTCTTATCTACTTTAAATCCTCTTTTGTCACAAATGTATCTAACAGTTCTTTCATATGAGCGGGAGGCTGCTTGTGTTCACTCACTCATTGTTTTCCAGTGCAATTTAGCACTTTCTGCTTCTTGGCTGGTTCGTTGGTAGATTCAGCAGGTTTCTCCTTGCTGTCAAGAGACCTGGGAACAATCACAGACAAAGCCCTATATGAGCACAAACTAACACTTATCCTGCTTTATTAGGTTTGGATCGCTTCTCTTACATATTATGCAGATTTTAAAACACTGCCACGCAGTGGCATCCTGCCCACTCTCACTTCCATCTCAGTGGTACTGCAGCAGCACTTTCCAGGACTATTCAAGTTCCTAGAATGCTTAGCTTCTGTTGCTCTGCATGTGACATCACGCAAGCGCGTGATGCCTTTCAATCACAGGGACATTCAATGGCCTCTGAAAGAGTGGAATATGCTCTGAGGCACCTCTGCAATATTGAGGCCAATCCCATCACCTCTCCCTGGCTCATACTCCCAAAGGTACAGCCACCAGAGACTTCAGGAACTATAAGATCCTCTTGCTCCTCCAGGTAGTACACCACCAAGGGTAAGTCCAAAAATATAGAACACCTAAATATCTTGCTGTCCTTTGAAGACTACAATCAAAGAAGACAGGGGAAGTGGGAGTAGGGATCCTATATGCCTTCCAGGTGTCTTCTTTTCCTGTCCTGACTCTGAAGGAGTGTTTAACCCATTGGTGTCCTGTGTTAGGGAATGCACTGACAGGAAGAATGAGGTTTTATTACGGTAAGAGATGGTTTATTGAGACTAAGGGAATACAACAAAGTCACAGTACTGAACTGGAAATAATAATACGTAGAACAATAGCTGAAACACAACAGCAACACATTGTTAAATACTGGAATATGCAGACAAATATGGAGATACACAGTATAGCAGACATTAACTGGTAGTTGGCAGTCACTGATAATGCAGAAGGCATCTCTGACACTGATTCACAGGACCAAACAGTCTCTCGTATAAATGGTGTTCTCTTGAGGCAGGTATGCAGACAGGCTGATGGTAGGCCAATAAAAAGCACAGTTAAGCACTCAGAACAGCAGCATTAGTGAGACAGAAAATGATCATGTGGAAAAAAACCTCTATATTAAAAAATAAAATAAGTACTGCATATGGTCAACACAATGAAATATTAGTATTCAGCACATCCTGCCCCATGCAATCCTGTGAAAACACAGCACCTTCTACCACACATGGTTGTTTCTCTTTACACCAAGTGTATTGAAGCCAGCATAGTTCGCTGTAGTATAAACTAGTTTGACACCATGTCCCTCTGAGCATGGCTAGAAAGGGTTGTCCAAGATAAATAGAACTGCACATTGTCGAGAACCTCCAGATTGTCACCAAGTTATGGAACTAGTTATTTTTTGGTTTCAGGTGAAGAACTTCTTTTCAAATTGCAATAATCATAGTGCCAGCTCACGTGAAAAACACCTGAAGCAGACAACTTGGCCCCATTCTCAACAAGGCTGTATACTAGTATACAGTGGTATTGGGCCATCATCTTGTTCAATTGGAGCTGCACTTTCACTGGAAACCCAAGTGACACTGCAAAGTTTCACTATAGCAATGAAAGCCTTGATGGGTCCTAATGCAGCAAACACTACTCATTCCCACTTTCTGCTATGTGCACTATGAAACAACTCATTGTAAGGTCTCAGGGGAGACATTTACTAGAAGCACAACTCACAAAAAAGGCTGAGCACAGTGGTGTTGCTGTATCCAACTTCCAAGCACCCAGAGCTGGTCAGTCCAATAATGGACAATACTGTATATTGACAAGGCAAGAACATGGATTAGCATACAATATATTGGTACCAAACAATCTGGCAGGAGCAACATCTTATGCTGGCACATATGGGTTTACCGTATGCTGACTGGATTAAGCTTCCCATTATTTTAACACGGCTCTGCAATAAACTGGGTTTAATTAATCAAAATTAACACAATGGGGGGTATTCAATTGTTAGCGAGATCGCTGAAATACTCGCGCTCCAAAAATATTACCGTTAATACGGTAATATCTCGCTGAATTTCAGCTCGCAGGAAATCCAGCGAGTAAATTACCGTATTAATGGTATTTACGCGCAATATTATCGTATTAATGGTAATATTTTTGCAGCGCGAGTATTTCAGCAATCTCGCTAACAATTGAATACCCCCAATGACTGCAGCACTTCTATGGGCACAAAATAACAGCTAGGCTCCAGCATTACTTTTGGAGTCCAGGGGCAGCGTATCCTGCAAGTCACCGATATTCAGCAACTTTGCAGGGGAAATTTAAACCGGCAATGACTTTCAAGGCTGCCAAGCAGTAATTATAGCCCTGCAGACTTATGCTGTATGTACCAGCTCAGAAGCAGAATGTCAAGAGGAGTGAAAGTGAATCTTATACAAAATGAATGACCAAAGAAAAGCCCTTTTGTAAAGGTAAAGCTGCAAAGACTATTATATATGTCAATTTGACTCGTTTAGTGTGATAATGAGGTACTGCTTTTGCCAATTACAATAACCTCGACTGAAATTAAGTGATTATAATGGGACAATACATGTGGGGGGGAAAAAAAAGAAACAAATATTGCCAGTTAAAAGGAGTCATATATAATATTTGTAGGCACAACTCTGCTATACTATTAGTGCAGATGATTGTAAAATAAAAATATGTGAAAAACACAGAAGCAGACTAATATTATGTATGGAGTAAGGAAAGATCTCCAGTTGTTGTCGAAATACATGTCCCAGTTTACCCTAACTCTGGTATTTGTAGTTTTACAAGAGCTCGCATCTCCCATGCCAAGTAAATAAAATATTTGAAGCCGTAACCAGAAGAAGAGTAGGGTAAGGTAAACACGATGCGGACGACCCGCGTATAAAACACGGCTATGTTATTTTATTTCATCGATGCCGCCTTTTGGCTGCGTCACAGACAGTTCCCTCTTCCCGCCTTCAGTAGCCCACCAATCAGGAGGCAGCATACTCTAAACTCGGCGATCACCGGCCAATCCCAGCTGTTGGTTTTAGACCCTGCAAAGCCGCACCCGTCTTTCCAGCGCTGTGACAGTGAGCCCGGGCAGGCGGCAGGGGGCGCTGTGGACTGGGTGACTCTGACATACTAGAAGTAAATAGAGGAAGGAGCCGCCTCGTTCCCGCTAAGGACCGGCGAGGGTGTCAGGTGACAGCCCAGGGGGGGAGGAGCCGGGGAGGTGTCCGGTGACAGCACAGGGGGAGGAGCCGGGGAGGTGTCAGGTGACAGCACAGGGGGAGGAGCCGGGGAGGTGTCCATGCGCAGAGGCCCGTACACTCCCATCGGAGGGGGAGAGGCGCAGACATATTACTTGGCTGGAGAGGGAGGGGAGAGGCTGCGATATACATCATACGGAGGGGCCTGAGCGTCTCCTCCCGGGACACGGATCTCATCCACAGGGTCCTTCGGGGACGGTGAGTGGCCGAGATGAGGAGTTACGGTTTAGCCACTAATACCGGATTCTGCCTCCGCACACTAACATGGGATGGTCCTGATAGTGGTGGATGGGCGAGTGATACTGGTGATACAGAGTAGGGCTGTGATGGATGCTGGCATTGAGGGGGTGGATGCTGGCACAGGGGCTGGGGGGTGGTTGATGTTGGCATTCGGGGATGTTGGCATGGGGGATGCTGGAACAGGTTGGTGCTGGATGCTGGCACAGAGGGGATGGGTGGTGGTGCTGGATGCTGGCACAGGGGGTGCTTGATGTTGGCATGGGGGATGCTGGCATGGGTTGGTGCTGGATGCTGGCACAGAGGGGGTGGGTGGTGGTGCTGGATGCTGGCACAGGGAGGTGCTGGATGTTGGCATGGGGATGCTGGCATGGGTTGGTGCTGGATGCTGGCACAGGGGGGTTGTGGTGCTGAATGCTGGCACAGGGGGGGTTGTAGTGCTGGATGCTGGCACAGGGGGGGTTGTAGTGCTGGATGCTGGCACAGAGGGGGTGGGTGGTGGTGCTGAATGCTGGCACAGGGGGGTTGTAGTGCTGGATGCTGGCACAGGGAGGGGGTGGTGCTTGCAGGTTGCTGGCACAGGGGGGTGCAATGTGAGTGACTATGAATAGAGGAGTAGGGGTGCTTTTTCAAAAAAATGTTGCATGGTATTAAGGGTGTACTGAGTGGCTTGTATGGGTGGAGGTCTGTGTGAGTTGTCTGGTATATAAGATTTTAAACAGGAAACATACACATAATTTAGAGGCATGAGGCTAAATTGCTGACATAAAGGTTTCTGGAAGAGATGTTGGGTTGTCTAGAAGATGTGCAGAGAGATGCTGCCTGGCATAGTAAGGAGTGCTGTATGAGAGATGTTATAGGTAGGGACAAAGATAGAATGCTGGCTGGACTAGTAAAATCTGTCAATTGGCACTAAATGGGGGATTATGCCTTATATTATGTCTAGGCCTGTCGGTGCTTTTGTAAATGAAGCTGGCTGGTATTGATAGATCTGTTTTATATGTTGCCAATAATGCTGGTTAATTTGAACTTCTATGTAAATCTTTTTCTTCGTCAGTTTTATTTATCCAGAGTACCAAAATTGTGAAATTTGAGAACCTTGAACAAGGGTGGCATGCTTAGGATGCTAGCAATTACTTGTGTTGTGGTTGTCACTCTACAGTATAATATAGTGCAGTTACTGACCTGTACACATGACATAAGAGTAATATATGGCAGGTGCTTTGTTGCTTTTTTTTCCATTTGGGGTAAATGCCACTATTCATCTATATTGAGTGTGCAGTTTGCCATGAGACATGTATACATAAGATGCTATGAAAAAATATTAAACTAATACATATTTGGTTGGACATTGACTTGTGTAGTGGTTGCTGGAATTTGCATGGGATGGTAATTGATTTTATTTCTTCAGAGCACTGATCTTGGTTTATAGGTGTGCTGTAACTAGCAAGGGGCTTGTGTATGTGGAAGGACCTGCAAGCTATTTATTCTCTTGATTTGTATCACTACTGTACTGACATCCTACAGTCATGTTTAATCCAAGTGTGGGAATATAAAAGTACAAAAACATGATAAGTAACCTGTTTGTCACTAAACTGTTTTGGGTACAGAAGGATGGTTTATGATCTGTATGTAAGCTACTGGTTAATGCACATAGATGATTATCTAGTGCGATTTGAGAGGGTGCCATATTTAGTGAATAAATAATCAGTTTGTGTGGGAAGAGAAGATGGGGATACTGTTGAGATATTGTGAGCTTTCACTACTGAAGAAATGCTTTTATAGCCTTGCAGATCGTCTTTAAAGAAATTTTCAATACAGTAGATGGGTTTTGTTTCTTCCTAATTACTTTAAATATTGGTAGGCATATGCAAATATAGCATGGCTGCTATTTTCCAGAACTGTTGAAGATGGAGTAGTTGAGTCTGTTATGTAGATTTAGTATCTAGTAATAAAAACTTTTTTACATCACGGTTTTTGTGAGCTGTTTTGTAGCACGCAAAACTTCAACAAAATGTACAGTGCCCCCAAAACCAATTACAAAGCACATGTGTCTGATCCTTACTTTATGTTGAAAGATGCTGGTTTTAGTGCAATTGCTTTTTTATTTTTTAATGTATTGTTTTCTACACATTGGGGGCTGCTTTCTGCCCTATACACAAATGCTGATACAAATGTAGCAGTCAATCGACTTCAGGTTTTTACAGTCTAATTTGTATGGCATTCATCATAACTAGGTGCTGATGGCTTGCTGTGGTTTTCTACGGTTGTGCACTTTTTTTCACCTATGCTACTAAGTAACCCACTTGTTTTTTGTTTGTCAAATTGTATACAATCAGAATGTTTTCTACCCAACATCTATATTTTAAGATGAAGTGTGTGGGCAGCAGCTATGTTACAGCAACCACAATCCTCCACACACTTTATATTGATTTTGGATGGAGGAGCGAATAGAAGAGATACTTTATGGATTATTAACTGCTGTTCAATATACTATTGGAAAAGATTTGTTGATGTATATTTTAGGAATGTTGCAGACTAACAGTCTCAATGAGGCAGATGAAAAATGAAAATTGTGCTTTTAATGTTAAGTGCAGTCTGAATTCTGTTTAGACAAAATATATAGGGGCATATTCAATTAGGGTTCCGGTTTGCGGGATCGCGCCGGAACGGCCCGCAAACTTAATCCACGTTACCGCAATAACGTGGATTTTCGTTCGCAGCCCATAGGGTTGTGTACGAAAATCTGCGTTATTGCGGTACCGTAATACCTGCAAGAACGCACACTTTTTGCGGTAACGCGCGTTACCGCGAACCGGAACCCTAATTGAATATGCCCCATAGTTTTTATGTGTGGGTCAAAATGTGTTTTATTTTTATGTTGCTTATAGGGGCATATTCAATTGTTGGCGTTACACAGAAAAGTAATGCGGAGTGCACACTATTACCGTCATTACGGTAATAGTGTGAGTAATTACCGTTATTACGGTACCTTTAACGCTGGATTGCAGCTCAGGGAGCTGCGAGCTGAAATCCGGCTTAGTATTGCCGTAATAACGGTAATACTTTTAACGCTGTGGGAAAATCCAACAATTGAATATGCCCCTTAGTGTATTGGCATAAGTGGGAAAGTCCCATAATGTCCGTTTGACCATTATTTTTATCGCTGGTTTTAAGTTTTATGTTTTTATTGCAATTATGAACTTTTTTACATTGAGCGTGTTTGGAGCTTAATAAAAGATAATGCACTAGATCCCCTTTCTCTTCTGTTTATCATTGGTGGAGTCTCCAGCTGGAGCGGACCGGTGAAGTGATGTGTTTGATTGAAGGCTCATTACTGTCAGAAACATTGTAAACACAAGTCCTTTGGGGACATCACGTTTGAATAACACGGGGGATCTTTCTGTTGAATAGATTAATCCACGGTGATAAGATGAATAACTTTGTACTCTTAAGAGTTTGTGACTATATACATGGGATCGGTGACATACCATACTATGCATGTGTTTGAATCTGAAACTCAAACTCACACCACAAAGACTGTTAGCACACAAGAAAATAACTTTTCATGGACACAGCATTGATACATTCTATTGGAGGTCTGACTTTTCCTTTTTGTGCTACAGAGCGAGCGTAGATGTACGTAATAATCCTGCATTCCCATAATGTCCTGCTTAGCTACAGTCTCCAATTTTACTTGGTTCCCACTGGTTTTATTTTAATTTTTCACCTTGTCGAAGCTTTGCCTGGCATTACCCAACAACAACTTTTTTTACAAATGTATGTGTGGTGGTTATTATTTTTAACAATACATTTTCTTTTGTAGTGTATATTTATCGTTGTTCTATAAGTGTTTATATAGCAGAGCATACTATGGTGCTGTAAAAATAGCACAGTGTATACATCTGTTGTGGGCCGTCAAGGTAATCTGTATAATGTTGCCTACTGTGTGTATGTTGATATAGGTTGGAATCAGTGTGGGTTTGGTGAATGAGTCTGCTTGTACTAAAAGTGTTTTCTACTAACTTGTCCCCCTTCTCCACATACTTCTCACTCAGATGCTTGCTTAAAAGTGGAAAGTGCAAAATGTAGGGTGAGCCTTCATGTTTACTTGTATGTTATGCTCCTGTCTGCTGCTATTCCTACAAAGGGGTAAATTAAAGCATCCATGGTATGTGACCGTGCTTTTCTGATTCTTTGGCAATGAAAGCTGTGCAATATTTGTATGAATGCAAATGTAACCTAATGTAGATGCTAATCTTGGAGGTAGGTTGAGTTTTTTGTTGTTCTTTTCTTTTAAGTAAACCATTAACTATAGCTACAAGGGAATTGGAGCCTTTTAACAGTATATGTTTAGGATTTATTCTATTTTTTTTTATGAGTTTGTCCTTGTTGCCCTTGCATGTTTGTTACCTTGTCGTGCTCATAAAAGACTATTTTGAACTCTGTATATTTAATTAAAATATTTGTAAAACGAGGAATACAATTGCATAATATATACTATGCTTAGAGAAAAAAAATAGTTGTCACACAGCTGCAGAGCAAATATAAATGCAATGTTAAATATCTCTGTTGGACTGTGGAGGCAGCTATTTAGGCTGATCCAATGACATGACTGAGGCACTGCCTGACTTTTATCCCTGTGGCACTGGTTACTAGGGAATTGATAGTTTACATTCCCATGAAAACAAAAATGGCTGCCTCCACCATCTGTGGGTATTGGTAGTTCTCTTATTGAAGGCAACTTGTATGTTAGATTCCCAGGGCTTTTACTCCAATGTATACTGGGGTAATCTACAAGCTATGTCTGCACTTGAATGGCATAGCCCAAGGGTAGGCTCCAGGTGTTTGTGAAACTACAAATCCCAGCATGCCTTGCCACCTATCTGCTGGTTATCTACTGGCAAAGCATGCTGGGACTTGTAGTTTGGCAACACCTGGAGAGCTGCAGGTTGCCTACCCCTGGCATAGCCCATCTACAAGCGCAGTAACATCGTTTGCATTATCTATTGAGCTCATGACAGGGATTTCTGTGTTGAACTGCAGCTTTTAATGCAGTTATTGCACAGCACTATAAAATGTTGCATCTAGAGCGGTACATACATGTTCTTCTGCACAGGGTGGCACAATATTATGTGACACGGGAGGGGGGGGGGGACTTGTGTGTTGTCTAATTTATAATTGGCTTAATTGATATGCCTGGTATTATGATCTGAGATGTCTGGATACGGTGTAATAAGTGGGTTTGCCATAGCCACATCTGCATAGTTAAATTCTTAAATATAATACACATAGCTCCTAATCTATAAAATAAAAACATTTTTGTTGCTTGATGACATAATTTGCATCATCAAGTGGGCGGGGTGTTTCACGTACTGCCTTTGCCACTTGATGCATACTGAGATGGGCAGGGTCCCTGCCTAACTTGTGCATAGTAAGCTTTCTTTGGCAGTGTGAGCATCTATAGTATCTGTATATATGTGTAGGTTTGAAATGGATAAATATTTTTGTATGTATTTTGTATTTAATTCAGATGTTGGAGCCAACATCTAAGTGGGTCTTAAAGCATCAGTCACTTAAAGTAGACATTGTGCATTATTTTTTTTTTTTTTAAATGCACCTTAACTTGTTTTTTATTTGTGCTATTAGACAACATGATGCTATGGTACATTGCACACCATATAGTATTTTCTTCTTTTATAGTTCCACTGGAAAGGAAATATAAGCTTGGGAAAATAGCGTGATTATTTCAGAAGAGGATATAAATGACAGAATACAGGACCCTTCGTTCCTTCCTTCCTTCCTTGTTGCAAACATGTAAACTCAAAACCAATGCAGTTTACTAATCCTTGCCACTGGAAACATTGATAGGATGCTATTTTGTTTGGCATTTGTTGCCTAATAAAAACGGTTCTGTTCTTGTTTATTTTGTTTATTTTGTTTCTTTAGCTTTCAGTCCAGAGTCCAATCTAGTGTAAGAACTGAAACATAATATTAGTTAACATAGTTCCTCAAGCTCAACAGAACTTAGACTTTTCCATGGGGTCGGTCATGTAACAAGCTATCCTCCCTGGTCTCATTCTACCCATGTAATAAAATATTTAGATTTTTATGAAGTTGAAGAGTTGTAATCCTAACAATTCAGTGCAGGTCTGTGTATGACTGTTTATGCAAATTCATAGAGGTTGGATTACATTTATGCAGGTAACTAAGGTTTGGTTTTGTGCTCTTTTGAGCTACTGATTCTAGCGTCATAATTAACGGTGCACTTATTATATTAAAATGGTTACTCTTTAGTACATCTAATGGAATGCACACTTGCATACAATACACATATAGTTTCTACATCTTGTACCAGTTGTTATCTCTGTCAGCATTGTCTTGCTGTGCCACCATAATGGAAGTGCTGCCTAGATAAACATGGTTTATGTTAAACACAAATAGAGATGCACTTTTTCTCTTCTTGTGACACATGCTGTATACTTTCCTCAGTGGTTAACACTTCTGCCTCACAGCGCTGGGGTCATGAGTTCAATTCCTAGTGAAGCAGGCCTAGCGGTGCTGCACAGTACCTACATGATTTTTTTGCCCTGTTTTGATTAAGGTTTTTATTGCTGCCTATTAATTGTGTACCTTTTGTGTAGCCCTCCACAAAAACTTACAACAATATCAAAACTGGCTCTTTAGACTACGTGGAACGGTGTTGTAAATATATAACTGGTACAACTGCTGGGAACAAGGAGGACAAACAAAAAATAAAGCCACTAGAAATAACAGGATCATCATCATCACCATTCATTTATATAGCGCCACTAATTCCGCAGCGCTGTACAGAGAACTCACTCACATCAGTCCCTGCCCCATTGGGGCTTACACTCTAAATTCCCTAACACACAGACAGACAGACACAGACTAGGGTCAATTTTGTTAGCAGACAATTAACCTACCAGTATGTTTTTGGAGAGTAGGAGGAAACCGGAGCACCTGGAGGAAACCCACACAAACACAGATGTTGAACAATGCTGCTTATATCTGATAGATTGAATGAGCCCTTATTGTTTTATAATGGTCTTATCATGAACTGTCATAGGTTCTGGAGGGGAACAAAATCCAGTGAATTAACCTAACAATGTGTAGTTTCTTGCTGCTAAAGGTGCTCTGGCAGACCTGTAGTGTTGTGGCATCATTTGGCTTGCCAAACCTATGAGCCATGTCATATTAAGGCATTTGAGTAGAGCTGTTTTCATTACAATCTATAGGTATCACCAAACATTCGCTTCAGTTTGTTTTATATATGTGTGCTGTAGCTACCTGGCATTTGTCCAGACTTGCGTTTTTCAGGTTTTTAGCTTTAGTTTAGATGCTATTGAAATTAGCTTATTAAAAATAGCTCCTGCCATATGGCTGTGTTTCATCCTTATGCTCTCAGCTAGAAAGCTATATATATTTACGAGGAGCCTTGTTGCATTGGTAATTGCAGAAATCTTGCTGCTGTAGTTGTATTGAAAAATCTGCCCACTCCTACCGTGATGCCTCGCCCTGCTTCTGCCGGCCCAGTCGCTGCTCTACCTGGCTTTTAAACAGTGTACTCGATTTGTTGAGATCTTTTCTTCATTACTTTGAATGAAGAATTTGTTCATTGGACAATTACTTTCCTGTACAGTAGTCTGTTCCCTAAAGCAAATACATTCTACAAAGTATAAATCTTTTAATATAACTCAGTTTATTTAGAACTTTTTAGAAAATGTAATTTAAATGTTCTGTTTGAATGAGCTTTTGCAGCGGCACATAAAGTTAGAGTTGGGCAAGCTGAGGAAGAGTTTAGTTTCTTGGCTAAAATGACTAGATAAATAATGTATTGTTCTAGTGATCTGCTGAAAAGTGGGAAATTGGCTTCCGTATCTACCAGCCTTCAGAGGAGAATAGATAGTAATGAAACAAGCCAGAAGTTTCTCTATAGTAGAGCTATTCAGACAAGGTTCCCAGCTTAGAGTTGATGTACCATCTAGCGGAAACAGTGTGGGAGTGTAATGTCTATCAAAATGATTAATTGTCTTTTACATTGTATTCTTGAACCTCTCCAACTCCTCAGTTCCCTAATGTATGCCTAATATGCTGGAATTATTGTAGGAGTTGTACTTTTTCTGCAACAGTAATTAACACTTTAGTCTTCAGAGTTGTTTAAGGCCTTAAATGAGTACTAAATGCAAACCTGATTATAGCGACAACACTCAAGGGTATTCGTGTAGGCCCACACATTGCAACATGACACAGATTGCACATCATTCAGTCCTAGCATTCAGAACTACTGTGGTGTAGGAATAATGCTGCACATGTCCAACATTTGTGTAGTGATGGTATGAAGCCAGCACTGGATGCTGGTACAATCTTGCACAGAGATCGAGTGTCCTAGAAATCTTCCTGTGGTCTATATCTGTTTGCCATGCAGGCACCTGCATAGCAACCCTTTTTTATGGGCCCTGTTAACAGGGGGGCCCTGAAGGAGGCAGAGGAAGAGCTACTGAAGAGTTCAGATGAGGAGAAGGATAGAAATGCCAGTCAGCTATGCATCGTATTAAATGAATACAATATCTATGTGGAGATGCACTGCAATAATATTGGGAGTCTAAGTGAGATGCTATTTGCTGAATGTTATTTGGCAAAACTAAAAAAACAAATGAAAGAGCTGAGTCGCACCACCGAGGCAACCAAAATCCTTCTCGTCTAAGCCACTAAGAAAAACTAGGTGCTCACTACAGAAAACTTCCCCCGATGCAATCTTTAACGATTTTACCAATGACTAAAATTCCCAATCTGCATGCCGATTCATGTGACGATTTGTCTTTAGATCTGTGATCTTCATCTGTCATAACCATTGCTGAAAAGATTGTGACCCTGTACACTGTATGGAGATCTGCCCACACTGCAGAATTTGCCTGACATAGTTCCATCGTTTTATAGAGATTTTTAGTCCGGTTATAAAATCGAGTGAAATGACACAATGTGCTTTGTAACGATAAAACCTGATCATGGAAGCGTACACACTAATGCAATATCGGACCTAATGGTCGTTTACATGTGATTGGCCCAATCTTGTGAAATCCCTGTAGTATGTACCCAGCTTTCCTTACAATTCTCATAGCGGCAAATACCAAGATTTTGTTCCCATAGTCATTATCTTGGATCTTTAAGTGTTATTTGCTGATAGACCTTTTACTGTACTGTTATCGCATTGCAGCGTTATCAGAAAGTAGCAGTCTTTGTGGTTTAGATTTTTATTTGCTGTCTTTGACCTCTGCTCAAGCTGTGTCTGTCTTCCAACCCTTCAGCTATCAGCCTCCCTACACTGACTGATGTCTGTGCAAAGTGTGGAGCAGTAAAAGGCTTACACAATGAAGCAATTTTGGTTTGTTGTATTGTTATACCTTATGTAAGATCAAACATGATTTTGATGTGGATTGTGAATATAGTGTATTGATCACTATTGATTTGCTCCATGTCTGGTATGATAAGGGTTTTTGCCCAGTGAGCAACTGGATCAGTGTCTGAGCACAAGGCAGGAAAATGGAGCCAAATCAAAAATATTTGTGCACAGTAAAGATATTTGGATTCTTGACACAGCGTTGTGATCATGTGCATTCAGTTTGCCCATGGTGAAAACTCACTACATGCATGTGAGCAAAACCCTTGGTTATTGTTTAATGTGAAAGAAAATGCATTTTATGTGTAGTCCAGGGGATGTTAACTCTGACTTAGGGGCATATTCAATTCTTCCGATTCCCCAACACGTTAAAACTACTACCGTTATTACGGTAATAGCTGGATTTCAGCTCGCGGCTCAGAGAGCTGCGAGCTGAAATCCAGCGAGAAAACTACCGTAATAACGGTTTTACCGCTCACTATTACCGTAATAGTGCGCGGAGCGCAAGATATTCGGCGTTTCCACCGACAATTGAATATGCCCCTTAACGTTGCGTGACACAAGTCTGGTCAAAAATGAGGAACCAACAATTTTGCTAGGAAAAAAGGTGTCTATAAGCTATAGTTCTTCTAAATAAGCCAATAAAACTTCCAGAAGAAAGCCCACATTCACTCACCTACAGCAAAAAAGTATAACGCTGTCCAATTTGAGTTTACAAACCTCTATTTGCTCATATGATTTGTCAAAACATTTGGTATGATATAGCCATCTATTTGCAGTCAAGTATATTGAAATTCCAAGCTAGTTAGCAAAGCTAGTGAGATAAGAAAGACAATGTAATGGACTTATATACTTGCACTCCAGAGTAATGAAAAGCAAGCATTCTGTAAACTTTCTTTTGATTAATATTTTATGCTGCCAGCACACAGGTAAGTGTCAGTTGTTTGCACTGTAAATTAAAAGACTGGATTTCTAACCAAATTTCCCACATGTCGGATTGCACAGATTTATTTGTACAGCGAGTAGACCAATCTGTCAGCACAGTTCCTCTGCCTGCAGACTTTGGTGTTTGACCTACATAAAGCTCCATTAGGACACCGTTCTAAGATGTGGAAAGAGTTTCAGCTGTCTGTAATGGGTGGTAATACTATGAGCTGTAGCGGATAGTTGGGTAAATCCTGATCCAAGAGTGAAACTTCATAGGTGCCAGAGCTTCAGCTGCTTTGGGGGCTGCCTTCCCGTGTCCAAGCCCCATGCGTATATGTGCGTTTTTCACCATTATAGCACACTGTCAGATGCTGTTATCATTTGTCCAGTTTTTCGGACTGTCCTGATGTGGTTGGCAGTTTTTATAGATGCTTCAGCTTAATTGGCTAGCATATATGTTGTTTGTGGCTTAACTGGCTGGCAGAAATGTATTGTGAAATATGCACATTTTAGTTCATTTTAAACCAATGCTATAGCAATATAAACTAGTATAAACTTCTGATAGACCACATTCATATTGATACAGAGATATTAGTGGTTCAGATACATTGTATAAACCGAAGTGCTTATTGAATTAGTTTCATTATTCCAAGCGCCACAAAATGTCTTTGAATTTACTAGCAGTATAACCAAAATAGACCGTCTCTTGTGATTTGATTCCAACTGCAGCTGTCTGTGCACAGTGGATACAATCAGGAGCTGGAAAGACCTAACTAATAAACCAGTAAGGCTGGGTACACACTATATATAAAATTTCTCCCGATATCTTTAATGATTTTACCAACGATTTAAAAAAAAAAAAATTCCAATCGGCATGCTGATTAATATGTACACTCTAAACACATTTTACAAGATTTGTCTTCAAATCTGTGCTCTTTATCTGTCATAACCATCGGCTGAAAAGATTGTGACTGCACACTCCATAGAGATCTATGGACACTGCTGGTTGTGAGTGCATTCACATTGCAGAACTGGAACGACCTCATTGAACGCCATTTTTAGACAGATTTAAAAATCAAATGAAACGATATGATGAGCTTTGGAACGATAATACAATATCAGATTGAACGGTCGTTTATCATTTTATTGGCCCGATATTCGGCTGAAAATACTGTTGTGTGTACCCAGTCTATCTCTTGTGTCCTTCCCACTAAAAGCTGCACTGGAGGGAAGTTAGCCAGCCTTTATTGCTGCTAGATCTCTTTGTGGATTGTTTGTACAGTATTGTTTTTGTTCATTTTCATTTTTGTGGCTTTGAAGTTTTAGCAGTTTTTCAGGAAATATGAAGAACTGTCTGTAAAAAGTACAGCATTAAGCCAGGGATGAAGCTAGAGAGCATACCCTGTAAACTGTATTCATAAATTGTTTAAAAGTCCCAATTTGTGAATATCAGATGACATATATAGAGGCCTAATTTTGCATTAGTTGATAGTTTCTTTTTCGATGTATGTTCAGCTATTCAGTCATATTTATATGACTGCCTTCAGAGGTCGCTTGTCACGCAAATATGTCATTAAATATCATTTGCGATGTTCATAGAACACGATCATAACATTTCTGACCATTATGCAAATACTGCTCAACTTTACAGCACCTACAAAATACTGTAGTTTGTATTTTCTTTTTTCCTTTTCAATGTAAGGCAATATGTATGTTGTGAAGCTTGTACATACGGGTATTGACAAATACACTGGTTACAACGTAGATAAAATCTTGTACTTTTCGCCTTTGCTTATAAAAGGACATTCAAAGCATCTCAACATTTTGTGCAGTAGTACTATTTATGTACTAAATGAGTGCTCGCAGAAAACTCCATTGTAATTTATGTAGCAACAACACTGTTTGAGCAGAGAGTGTCGAGATGGACACAAAACTTTGTCAGAAAGTGAGTGTATAGGTCCATACATTATCATTATATTTTTGGGACTATCAGCATCAGTGCACATTTAATGGACTTTGAGCATACGCCTGTTTTAGTTTATGTGTATAAGGCCTTGAATTTCTGCAATTTTGTTCAATAACTAATCTTAGATAAGCAGCCCGTTGGAGAAGAAGGGGAAACATGGCAATTTTCTTGGGTGTTGCATGTGGGGTTTTTTATTAATTGCATATATTTATGCTCATATTGTGATTGAGTGATAGAACTTCTGAATACAGAGATTTGTGTTGTAATCTTGTATGAAAATCTGTTAATCTGCTTGCCTGACACAAGCACCAAATGCATTGGTTACATTTTCGGCTATATAAAATTTTGTATACAAATCTTTGCAGATGTTTTTATCTTGCTGCAGTAGACCGTGTTTTATATTACTTATTTCCAATATGACTCCATTTATTAGGTGGCTTGTTTTTTGAGCATACAGTAAATTTGATTCTGGTTATATTTATTACATTATTTTAACTATGATATATATATATTACGTTAGGTATCTAGTCGACTGTATTACAACACCTCAACATTTGTGAACTACAGTCATTTATATGTATGACTCTACTTCCTTGTACAGCAGAGGTGGGGCCTGATTATCCAAATTGTCATCAAGGCCCACCTACTTCACAAGAAAGAGGGGTTTGGGGCGGGAGCTTACTCTGCTGGGGGTCTGGGAGAACTGGGCAAAATTGGGCAGCCTATGGACATTTCCGGGAAAGTAGGCAAGTATGTATTAGACCTTAACATATATCAAAAGCAATACATTACTGAGCTCAGTAATCAACATCAAATAATTGGAGGGATTATGTTTATCCTAAAAATAATTTATAATTTTTTTAAAAAAAAAAAAACTAAAATTTGCGTTTGAAAACATTGCTTTTTAAAATGTTTACTCCACTTTTTCAACAATATTAAAAACTCAATTAGATGGATTTTAAATAACTTTTTACTGCAAAAAAATATTTATTAATCATTTCATGAAGGACATTTTAAATCACATTTTAGATGGAACTTTTCAAGGTCAATAGGTTCTACTATGTTGAAGGAGTTTTTAACATGTTTGACCATAACTAGTTACATTGTATAGTATATTATAGTATAATAATTTAGGGATTGGTTGGAGTTTCAAACTGGCTGAAATATTTTGTGCATCTTATTGTCAGGAAAGATCATACGTTATGTATTAGTATTTATGTTGCTACATCCATTCTTCACTGTTGGACCATATTTTGCTCCCAGTTTCAGCATTCTACAGAGTAATTGTGTAGAATGTTTTATTTTTAGAATAATGGATAAGAGGAAAATGATGCAAGGTTTGTTATTTGAATAACACCCCAATAGCCTACTCTGTAGCCTAAACATTATATGGGGGAGGCTAATGAGTATTCCTGGTGTAATGAGTGTCGCAGTAGTGTGGAAAATCTGTATGTACAGTGGCCATAGGTTATTTTTCCGTCTTCCTCACCCTCAGATAGTAGGATTGACAATGCAGGTCTGGGAAGTGCTGATAACCTATGTGGCATATACATTTTTATAGTGTAGAATGAATTGGAAATAAAGCTTGAAAACCCTATCTGGTAGAGACAACAGTTTTGCTGTCTGTTATCTTTTGTGATTGTAATTCTTTCAGTCAGTTTCCTGGATTGTGCTGCAGAGGCTGAATCTTTCACACATGTAAACTTTTGGTGAACTTGTATATGAAACTGCATTTAGAAAGGTATGAAAATCGTACTGTTCTATCCCTAGCATCTGTTTTCACTCTCTTCTAATCATCCCCACTGTTCAGTGGTAAATTGTGGTTGTTAAATGCTTATGACATGTGTCATGGTTTGAAATCAGATTTATATGCACTTGTTTACATGAGTGACTTTATTCTGTGTGTATGTGTATTCTTTCTAAAAGTTTTTTTTGTTTATTTCAAAACTTTTGCTGCAGCAATACCTGGTGTTTTTTTATTTCACCCACATGTAAATTTGCAAAATGCATTTGTTTCACCAAATCACTGTAATACACAGCATAGAATTACCTGCATAAAAGGTGTATGAGAACACTGTAGCTACATTGACGTCGGTTACACAGTTGAGCAAATGCAAGTATATTTTTCATGATAATTTTTAACACCAAAATAAACCTGCAGGTAGCCTTTGAAATTGTTCTTGTAAACTAGCCCTTAGGTGTTGCCTTGTATTGTGTAAATGCCATAGTCATCCTTGCACACTTCTGTTGCAGTAACACACGGTTTTGTTATGCAATAGCAATTGGGAAGTAAAGCTATATAAAATATTACGTTAGACAGGATTTACATTACATCAGCTCAGTGAACAGGTTTTTTTAAATTAACTCATTTATTTAGGATTTGATCTACAATAATAATGTTGGCTGGCAAACATCTCGTGTGGCCAATGAAGATCTGACCTGTTTTCTGCTATGGTGCCAACCTCCCATTACCTGAAGTCAGGAGCTGGGTCAAAGCTCATTTTCTTCGCAGCTCGCTGCAAAATCCTACAATCTATGGAGCTTTATTGAAGAGGGTTAGGTAGATTAAGTCTGAGCTACATAAGGACAGACACCCACCACTTTCCCATTTGCTGAATGTGAGGGGCAGGGTCTGATTGGGTCAAATTAATCATTTCCAGATCACTTTGGTTCGAGGCACTGTACCATTGGAGTATATGGATGGTTAGACAACTAGTATGAGCAAATATGGAGAGAATCCTCATTGCTGGGAAGCAGCATTTTGAAAAGAAAAACAAGTATTCAGGCATTTTATTTTCTCTCTAAATACTGGGACAGTCTTATGTGGTTTAATAGCATATTTGAGGAATACAAGGATTATCTTAAATGCTAGAAAGAAAAGGCTCATGTGGAAAAGCCCTTGGGTCCACTGGACCTGGATCTAATAACAGCATGCATGATGACTTCTGTAAGACCAGATAACACAAGCAGCATTTGTGACAGGTAAAACCCCGCACACTCACTCTACAAGGACTACCTGTGTTTGTTTTAGAAGGAGAAATACCTGCCCTTACCCCATGTGCTGGCATGAGGGAAATATCTCACAAGGTTCTCGTACTGTTATATGATGCCTGACAAACTCCCTAATTCTGATCAACATTGTCCCCTCTGTTTCATAGGATGCATAACAGGGTTCACGTAATAGTATTTTTTAGGTCTGAGTAATGGTGAGATTTACAGAAGAAACTAGATAAACAATTGCCCAGCTCATTCGGGTTGGTTTTCAATATTGACATGCTACCAGCACTTCTCAATGACCTGAATCATGGAACACCCCCTACCGTAAATTCATAACTCTCACCCTGCCAAAAGTAGACCGATTAAGAAGTATGGCTAAAATAAAACATTAAAGGCACTGACAAGTGAATTTATTAACGCTGATTATCGCCTTACAATGGCACCTGTCAAGGGTTGGGATATATTAGGCAGCAAGTGAACAGTCACTTCTTGAAGTTGATGTGTCGGAAGCAGGAAAAATGGGGAAGCGTAAGGATCTGACAAAGGCCAAATTGTGATGGCTAGAACATCTTCAAAATGGCAGGTCTTGTGGGGTAATCCTGGTATGCAGGGGTTAGTGCCTATCAAAAGTGGTCCAAGAAAGGACAACTGGTGAACCAGCAACAAGGTCATGGTTGCCCAAGGGTCATTCCACCTCAAATCAACACAGGATTTCAAACTGACCATTTCAGATTGTAATGAAATTTGGTATTCTAAATGCTGATATGGGTGTAAAGAAACCCCCCAAATCTTACTCTGAAGTTATATGGCTTCTAAAGCTGCAATTCTTTAACGCAAAATGTGCTTGTAACATATTTTCTAAATTGCATTTGTAGCACATTTAATTGAGCTAGAGTTGGGCAAGGTCTCATGTTTTTACCTCTTTCATATGATTTAGAACACAAAAGTATGTTTTCAATTGAAATGGTGACATTTTTTAAATTAAATTTTTTTGATTTTTCTCAAAAAAAGTTTTAAAATGTTTGAAAAACATCTCAAAGATTGTTCATACTGTTAATAAATCCCCCAAATTTTATTTTGGAATAATCTCCTATAAGATATTTCATTTTGGGCTGTTTGTTAAAATAATGAAAATGAGAACTATCTAGACTTGTGCATTACTTTTAATTTATCCCCTAAAACAATCCCTTTGTATATTATGTATAATGACACAGTATGTTAATATTGAAATCATTTTTTTAATCATCTGTTTTTTTATTGGAAGATTTTTATAACACAAAAGTAAAAACTAATCTAATCATTGAATTGACATATTAGTTATCCAGGTTAAAAATATAGTAACAATTTAGTTAATGATTAACTATATGATATATACAAGTATTAATGAAAGGACTGATATAATAGCATTTGTTCCAATACATATATTTTAAAAGTATATAGCTCATACTTGCCAATTTGATAATCTTGGATTCCGGCTGTGGAGGAGGTGGGCGTGATGGGGGCGGGGCTCCAAAATGTGCATCATTTTGGACCTGCCCCCCATGACGCAATAACGCAAACGTGTCATTTGACAGCGGGGGGCGGAGCCAAATTCACCGGGAATCGCGGCGTTTGGGACCTAATTCTGCCCACTTCACCAGGAAGTGGGGCACTTCCTAGTGAAGTGGGCAGATCCGGGGGATTGCCACACTCTCTCAGGAGTCCGGGAGACTCTCGCAAAATGCGGGAGTCTCCCGGACATTCCGGGAGAGTTGGCAAGTATGATCTAGCTGTGTCAGTGGATAAACTAACAAAGCATATAAAAAACAGAATTTCTGTACATTTTAATAATATATCTCAGGATAATACATAAATAGGTAGATGCGCAGGACGATGCCAACCAGGGACCCAGAAAGAGAAGCCTGTGGATATACTAGTCCGTAGGCACATAAACTTCCCCGTCACCGGAATGTATTCTATACCTGGAGTTGTACCAGCAATATCATATCTGATGATGACTGGCATTTCTAACCTTGTACGTGTAGCGTTCATGGCCCATATCATTTACTAGAGCTTGGCATTTTTGGAAGTGATGGGAAATACCGAAATATTTAAATGATTTGTGATAATTTTGTATTTCACATGTTAGAAGAAAGCTTACTAAAGGATCAGTACCATTTGGTGCTGCTGCTCTGTATTGATGGTGTTAATTGATGGGTTGGAACTGGCTGAAGGCTTCATTTTGTTTTTAGTATTTCCATTTCAGAAAGGGTGTACAGTCGACCTGTTGGTCTTAATGGATTCACCAAACACAGAATATCTACCATAGTAATCCATAAAACATCCAGCTTCCTTGGGTATGAAAAAGATGGTGATGGAGGAATGTCACTTTCACTTCATCTCTCTCCAGAGCAGTTACATACTCTCTGATGTCCACAAGTGGGAACCTTTCTTGGGATGTTTTCATTGTTTTGTGAGCAGGAATATGTGTTCACAAAGATTTTTGTTATGGATGCGGCATGTATGACAGTATGGAATTTCAGGGTCCCAGTGATTGTTACTGTGTGTTTGAAGTGATCATCTAGAAATATTGTTGTCTTAATATATTCTTCTTGTGTTGAGAAAGTAAAAAATTTTATGTTTTCCTCTGCCCAGTCAAAAAGTTGTTGTGGTGTAAGAATCTGATTATCATTTGGATGTTGCAGGCTTTCTCGGGATGCTAACCTCTTCACTGTGCCACCTACACAATCGCAAGATCCTTTGCCTTGTGCAGACACTGAAAAATGCCACTCTGCTTCCTTATCAAAATCATGTTTGAGAGCATAGGTTGGAAAAGTTTTTGTTTTTTTTTCTTGTTTTTAAATTGTGCGGCTGTTCCTCCCGGCTCCTATCATACATTCTCCCAGTCTGATACTCTAGTACTCTCTGCAATTAAACACATAAATGGTTCAGGGTTGGGTGGGCTTAAATTAGTAACCAAGGGGATTTTCTTCACTAATTAAAGCCCACCCAAACCTAGCCTGTCCCTGTAAAAGGTGGGCCTATTCCACACAATTGAAGTGTCTTTCCACGTGCAGTGTCTTTCCACTTAAGGTTCCACACCTGCACAGAAGTGGAAGCAGGTGCGGTCTGTAGAATCTTGTGCTCTAACACATCTGAAGAGGAACATGCGTTCCTCTAATGAAGTGAACTGAAAAAATGTCTTTATTTTAAAGATGTGTAGTATCTCAATAAATACAATTTTCATCAAAATTAAAGCTCATGTAGCAGATGATCCCCCCCCCCCCCCCAAAAAAAAAAAGCTTTAGGGATATTTTTATCAACAGTATGAGCAATTTTTGAGATGGTTTTTCAAGTGTTTTTTTTGACAATCAATTTTGATTGTGAAAATGTTACAATTTAAATTTTTATTGAAACCTACTGCAGTTATATATCATATGAAAGCCCATAAAAAGAGGTTTAAAATAAGACCTTGCCCAACTCTAGCTCAATTAGGTTAGTTACAAATACAATTACAATAAATGTTAAAAGCAAATTTTTCGTTAAATTGCAGCTTTAAAGGCATATAACTACAAAACCAGTGCACATATCAACCTAAGATTTGTTTTTTTTTTTCTTTACACCCATGGTAGCATTTATTATACCTCGTTTAATTGAAATTAGAGAATGTAAGGTAGAATTTTGTTTCTAAAATTGTTTATTTGATGTGGAATGTCCTCCGAAGCTCATTGATTCGCGTGGGGAGCGAAGGCTAGCCCGTCGGGTCCAATCCCAAAGAAGGGCACCTGTTGCACAAATTGCTGAAAATATTAATGCTGGCTATGATTGAAAGGTGTCAGAACACGCAGAGCATAACAGCTTGCGTATGGGGTTGTGTAGCTGCAGATCAGTCCGTGCCCATACTGACCCATGTACACCGTCGAAAGTACCTACAATGGGCATGTGAGTGCCAGAACTGGACATGGAACAATGGTCTGTTGAATAACGTTTTCTATTGCATCATGTGGACGGCCAGGTGCATGTGTGTCCTTTACCTGGGGAAAAGGTGGCACCAGGATGCACTTTGGAAAGAAGGCAATGTTCTGCTGAGAATCCTTCAGTCCTGGCATTCATGTGCATGTTACATTGACACGTACCACCTGCCTAAACACTGATGCAGCCCAAATACACCTGTTCATGGCAATGGTATTCCCTGATGATCAGATTGCTGAACTAAAAAGAGGTGCTGAGATAATAGTTTGCGCATGATTGATGTTAGCTGCAAACAATGGTGAGTGTGAATTGGTTATTTTGTGTAATATTGCTTAATAATTGGGCTGAAGGTGTTTTCCAATAATTGCAAGTTTTGGTTTCCTTAGAGGTGTTATTTTAAAATCTAGCCACACTTCATGTTGAAGCTTATGTGGAATAGCCCAAACGCGTCATAATTTTACAGAACATAAAATACACAGTTGTATGGAGAAAATAGATTTACATTTTCTTCCAAAACGATATGCAAATGAATATCAAATACTGATGCAGCACAGTGGCCTAGTGGTTAGCACTTTGGCCTCACAGCGCTGGGGTCATGAGTTTGATTCCCGACCATGGCCTTATCTGTGTGTGAGTTTGTATGTTCTCCCTGTGTTTGCGTGGGTTTCCTCCGGGTGCTCCGGTTTCCTCCCACAATCCCAAAAAAACATACTGGTAGGTTATTTGGCTGCTATCAAAAATTGACCCTAGTCTGTATGTGTGTGTGTCTATATTAGGGAATTTAGACTGTAAGCTCCAATGGGGCAGGGACTGATGTGAATGAGTTCTCTGTACAGCGCTGCGGAATTAGTGGCGCTATATAAATAAATGATGATGATCCTCTTTCAATGGGATAATGTGCTCTGCCACACTGCAAAAATTGTTCAGGAATGATTTGAGGAACATGACAGAGTTCAAGGTGTTGACTTATCCATATTCCACAGATCTCAATCTGATTGAGCATCTGTGGGATGTGCTGATAAAACAAGTCTGAGCCATGGCAGTCTCACCTCGCAACTTACAGGACTTAAAGGATCTGCTGCTAATGTCTTTGTGCCAGGTACCACAGGTCACCATCAGAGGTCTCGAGTCCATTCCTCGATGGGGCAGAGTTGTTTTGGTTGTACGAGGAGGACCTGCACAATATTAGGCAGGTGGTTTTAATGTTTTGGCGTACCGGTGTGTATAATATGTATTGGTGTCAGGTGTGGCATATAGTAACTACATGGTATTGCTGATGAAAACCTAAGTAAATAATCAGGGTTGTATGAACCATATTAAAATATCTGGGAACAAATAATTAAAAAAAATTAACCCCCTCTCATTTTTGTTTCTCCCTACATAATGTTCATATGATATAACTATTTTAATGTGCTACCAAAAAGTCCTAAAACTCTGATATGATATATTGTTATACCAAACATTGGAAGGCTTTTTTTCCTATTTAATACATATTTATATATATATACATATATATATATATATATATATATATATATATATATATATATATATATATATATATATATATATATATATATATATATATATATATATCAGCTTGCAACTCCCTGACCCTCACAACTGGAGAACAAATGACCTTCTCGGATCCCTCCTATGATCGGAGAATTGTTCTGGTGGTGAAGGGTTAACGTTTAGTTCTCCGATGTGTATACAGCTGTTTCCTTTACTGAGGGGCGCTGCACTTTTTTTTTTTTTTTTGCCTTTTTCCAGTTGAATGCACTATATTATTGAGAGGAGTTGGGGTTCATTGAAGCATATGTACTCGTGTTTAATTCTGCCAGTCTTCATGTCATTTTCTATCATTTTCATAAAGCATTTTCCACATGAAGAAGCCCTGTAATTGTTTTAATTTATATTTAATAAAATTCCTTTATAATTGGATAAAATTAGCTTTTATTCATCCCCACCCCCACCCCTTTTTTTTAACATCCCATAAGTTTACCATGGAGTATTTGCTTTATTAAACAAAAATTTGATTTATGCAAGTGCACTGAAACAATCGTTGGGCAGGGTATTGTAATATGTTTTCATTTTCTTTTTTAAATTACATTTCTAAAGATTTTTTCATGATATTGCTGGTCTTTTTTAGTTTTTGGTACAATTGTGGCTATGGAGAAAATATATATTATATTTGCACATTTTTATTTTATTATTTGGTGTACACCAGACTTGTTTTCTAACTGCCAGTTTAGTTGTGAAGGACATTGAGGGCACATTGTATATGGGCATGAATTTGCTCTGTTAATGATTGGCCTTGCATAAATCTCTTTCCACATGGATTTTGGCCTGTGTGATAATGAAGCATGGTACCACATTGTGAACTGGGCAAAAGTGCCTAGAAGAGTCTGTTGCCATGTATCTGTTGAATAGTTTGTTCTTTTATTGTTTTTTGGGTTTTTTGGTTTTTTGTTTTTTTTTAGTGGATCTCAAATAGTTTAATCTCTTTGGTTCTGAGGGGGTATAAAATGCAAACCCAAACAAAAGCACAGCCTGCATTTTTAAAAGCTGCAAAAGTGCTGTATTTTTAATGGAATTTCTTCTAGTACAAATGGTCCGACTGTTTGTGTACCTAGAACAGTGTAGGTGTATGTTTCTTTCACATATCTAAAGCATAAAACAAAAAAAAAAAGATTCCAAACGGTGAATTTCTACTTATTTACATTTTTTATTTTTTTTTAAAGATACCTGCAGCTATGACAAGTTTTATAGGAGCTCAGATTGCTTTATCTGGTGTGAGACTTCAAGGTGACATATTACAGAATGTGAAACAAACTAGCTTAAAGTCTTAGGGGGAGAACGGACAGCGATGTGGTGGCAAACATCCCGTTGCGCACTTTGCCTGCAGTTAGGGCAGAAATCTCTTTCCTCGCACCCCATAGAGGTGCGAAGAAAAAATGAGCGGATATTTCTGTCAAATCTCCACCGCGAGACGTTCCGGAGACACCTCATGGCTCATTGAATTCTCCCCTTATAGTGTGGTGTTTAAATGATAGGTATACCAGACCTGGGGTCGTATGATTGGGAAGAGGCAGCAGACTAATATCCACTGCTATGTGCAGGCATAGATGCAGGCTGATACACGGGAACACTTTGTCGTACACTGGTGTGACTGACAGCAGGTACTTGAACATTAGCTATAGAGCGGCCACAGGATCTTCCATGTGGACTGAGAGAGTTCTCTAATCAGAGATGACTGATGTAACCAGATCCATGCAGCTCAGACTGGGCCTTCGTGAGGTGCTAGATTTGTGTCTGAGTCATAATGGGTTTCAGTTTTCTATCCTCTTCTTCTCAAGCCAACACATTTGTCTAGGGAGTGATATTAGACATTATGTAAAATATAGGTTGACTGGTTACCCCTATCTTCTAGGATTGGTTGCACTATGGTCCTAGCTTGCATGAGGAGCTTTCCAGAGGGTGTGTGCATCTAACGTGTATGAGAGCAAATGGTAGAAATCTAATGTTGCAGTTTGAAACTGGTGCGGTATTCATCTTCTGATACAATTGATATAAATAAAGGAGATGCTCGGAGTTAAGCGACTTTAAACTAGCCAAATACTTTTACTTGTATTCTATGACACACACAGGTCACGGCAGACTTTCCAAGATTATAACCACTTACAGAACATAGCTATAAATCTCGCAGAGCAATGAATAATAGGTAGGTGTGTGCTGTTAAAGATATAGGAGAAAATTGACAAGTTGATGTTTACTGACACTTTGTAAGAGTAACGCAGAGACCTCCAGGTAACCACAATGGCTGCACTATAGGTCTCGTTCAGACCTGCTTTCCTCTCTGACCCATGATTTACAGTACTACTCGTGTGAGAACCAGAGGTGTAGGCTGGGAGCAGTCATCCCAGTTCATGTATAATGGTCTCATGGGGAACCACGCTTGGAGGACTGATTTGATAAGAACTGTTAAACATAATTAAGGCTCTTTCTTTCCAAATGCCGCCTCCTCAGTTTTGTGTACAGTGAGTAATTCAGTTCAACTGATTTCTTAAGTGCAATTACACTTTACAGCAGAGGAGGCCTAGACCATATTAATTGTACTTTCTAGTCCCAGCCTGTAATATTTACACTTGTCTAAAAGTTATGGATTCCTCCTGTTAACTCTGTAGCTGGTGATTTATCCAAGAATAAAGACGTGGTATTTGAGCACTCGCTCCTATCCCCACCGCACCATTGGAATTTTGTTCTCACAGCTGTTCAGAATTATAACCCCATCTTGTACGTTCACACTGGGCTTTAATCGCGTTAATCACTTTCTTTTTAGATAGTCAGAGTAGAATATACAGTCAGACCTTCTTTTCCTCTGCTGTATCTGAGGCTTGATGTGTTTTGTGTCTTTGTATTGGGGCACTGTTGTGTGTGGAATTTTCAAGGAAAAAGTTTCTTTTATACAGGTTTAACGATCAGGAGTTCTTTTCACGATCTGTCCATAAATAAGGTGGCTGGCTCCTATGTTTGTGGCTAGCTTTTCGTTGCAAACTGCAGGGGCACCTCTTATTACAAGC
The DNA here is from genome assembly GCF_038048845.1 of Mixophyes fleayi. Taxonomy (NCBI): domain Eukaryota; kingdom Metazoa; phylum Chordata; class Amphibia; order Anura; family Limnodynastidae; genus Mixophyes; species Mixophyes fleayi. Next base: position 33,474,553 of record NC_134402.1, read on the forward strand.
CTGTTGCTTTCATCAATTGACTGACATATACACAGTTGCCAAGACTTCTTTATAGGAGTGGGAGCAATGCCATGCAACCTCCCTGTGAATTCCAGTGCATGTTACTGACCGGCCTTAAGAGGTCGAAGCTGACAACGCCTTGCTGCTGGGTGATTACGGCTGAGAAAATGCTAATCAAACAAAATGTGCATGTTTAACCATGGAATTGTAAACGCAGAGACACAAATGTTTCAAATAACAGTTTTTCTTTTTTACTGCATCTGACTTGCATTTACCTGCTAAGCACACTACATCAAGGAATACGTTATACATATAATAACTGACTTCTTAAGCTTCTATAGATTTGGCCCGGGTACTGAGACACACGTGAGAGTAAAGTGCTTTCACACGTCTGTCAGTCCATGGGAACATTTACACCACAACGAAGGTTATTAAATATTTGGCCTGCATTACAAACCTATTTGAAAATCTCTGTTCTCCACAAGCAAACATGAAGGCTAACGGCTTATAAATCTATTTTCTTTCTTCCCTTTTATTTAGTAGTTAGTGACAGTGTTAGGACTTGTTCGAGTGATCACCGTCAGGGAATTGTCATGCCTCGTTTTGAATTGAGTACACTGAAGGCTCTGGCTATTATCCCTGTTCAGCTGCAGGTCAGGTTAAATGCTAGAAAATCATGAGTGTGCGGTGTGCTGGTTCTTCACGTGGTTAATATGAGAACAACAGACGCAGCTACACAGGGATCTATGAGCATTATGCCAGGGTTTGTTTTGAAGGTGACCTTTTAGGGTTGTTTAGGGAGTCAACAAGGGTCAGTTTGTCTGCTTTAGGCAGGGTATCCACAGGTGTTTGATTTGCATTTAAAAATGCAAATGAAATGTCAATGAAACCACCTGGCAAATGCAGTTTTCCAGAATGTACGTAACATCGCAGGTGGGTACGGGGCCATTGGAAACAATGGTTTCCATTTAAAGTCCCCTTTTTCGTGTATTATATCAGCATTAGAAATGCTAGGACGATGCATGACATTAACACCAGTGGGTATGCGGCCTGATGCTGAAAACAACTCATCCACTATCAGTGCAGACTACCAAAGGCAATGTTAATGTAATGTATTAATATGTACAGTGTAGCTTCAGTATGCAAATGTGTACGTGTCGCCCTTTTTCTGATGTTGACATTGAAAAAGTTAAAATATTCATAAACGGCTTTTATTTTGATTCTTTCCAGGAGAGCAGGACTGATCTGCTGTCTGTTCGTCTCTATCACCTTTCTTACATGTTTACAATGCAGACTAGATTGTATACTTACATTTGTAGAAGAATTAATAAGGTGCTTCCCAGCCGGTTAAGGTCTCCTAAAAAAAAATTAAGTTGTGTGCGGAGTTCTCTAAGCTCTGTGGTATAAATGTCTTTCTATTTCTGTCTGTGCTGTCCTGATTTTATTCTCCATGACACACTGCGTAACTGCACGGCTTCACCGGGAAATGACACCTGGAAAGCTCCGTACAAACAGCTTATGTGCTATAAAAATGCATATGTGTGCATATGTATCAAGAATATCAAGTATTTTCATGCCTAATAGATGTGGTACTTTGTCGATGTGTCTACCCTTAAAACAAATAACGTCTATATTTATTGGCTTGTTTAGTTACAAATACATGTTGTAGTGGCAACTGCTTGTTCTATGCCATTGTTGTGTAGCTTTAGGTCATTCTCTTTAATGCGGTGGCAGAACCCCACGGTTGTATTTTAGGTATCATCCCTAATAAATTTTGTTCTCGGCACCAAAATACATTCTTCTTCTTCAATCTACCATGCTGGCCACAAAATCTTCTTCAATGCTCTTTTATACCGTAAGCTTGAAACATAACTGTCATAGAGATGGCGGCCTAGTGAACATGGTGGCATCATGGAATTGTAATGTATTTTGGTGCATGGAATACGGCTGGGGAGGGTGGTTTTAGCAAAAGCACTGTATTAGACCTGGCTTCATGTCCTATCAGGTTGTTGGAGAAAGATACCTACCTCTGTTTAACCAAGATTTATGTGTATAAAATAGCTTTATAAAGGTCCTCTATTTTGATGGAATAAGCAGCTTTACTGGATACTTTTATCTATAGCAGAAGGTTAATGAATTGGAATAAAGATATGGAATTTACTATGCAGGATTTGTGTGCTCTGTTTTCTGTATTTTAGAGCACCTACTTACACCCGTTTAGCTGCCCATAGTAACTGTAGGAAGAAATTCTTGGCCTGTATGATTACTGAATAACTGCTATTTTTAGCTTATTCTTCTGGTTTTCATGGATAACTGATTTCCAGTTAGTAGCTGCTGCCCTTGTACTATTGTAATTTGTTTATTTTTAATGTTCTTCTCTGTTCATGTGATAAATGTTATTTCTTTCTTTTATTCGTGTTTTAGGACTAGTTAAGGTTGTGCCATGAACGGTGATGCGGATGCAGGGGTGGTGACCTCGCCACCCCCAACAAATGCTCCACACAAAGAGAAGTATTTTGACCGGGTGGATGAGAATAACCCAGAGTACCTGAGAGAACGCAATATGGCACCAGACCTTCGCCAGGACTTCAACATGATGGAGCAGAAGAAGAGGGTTTCCATGATTCTTCAGAGTCCGGTGAGTGCCTCTGGGGCAGTACATACAGATCACTAGGCCTACTCTGCAGCTGAAACCATGTATTTTGATGGCCCCGTCCCATTTTGTTTCTTTATTTTTAGATTACGAATACTCATTAGTAGCATGGTGAGAAGTTGGGCGGTAGAGGTGATGCTATTTATAGTCTGAGAATAAATCTGGAATGTGCGGCATCTTAATGAACATAGATGTGTGTAGCAGTTCACCTGGTGCCTGCGGTGGGATTATTATAAGTTGTTCTAATTAAATATCTGTGCTCAGCGGCTGCTTGATCCTAGTTGATGCCAATCTATCTGTTTAGTCGGCAGAGAACATGTTCTTGGCACAAGAAATTAGCCCACAAAGCTGTGTTGTAAATTTCATAGTAATTTTAATATTACAGTTCAAACTGTATTATTAATTATACAACGTAAGTGTCTTTCAAACAAGTAAATGTAAAAAATACTATAATATGCATAGAAGATGCATTCTAGATAAATGAACGTTGCAGGCAATGGCGCAAAGGGAACACTCTGGTTCATTTTCTTTTCACGTTTTTTTTTTGTTTTTGTTGTTTTTGTTTGTTTTTATAGATCACAAGCACGAATAAGCTTTAAGAAGCCCATTAATTACCAAGCTTTGTTGCAAAGTTGCATTAGTCTTCCTTCCTTCCTTCTATTTATTTATTAACGCTTATCTATATAGCACCAGCACTTTAGAATTGGAAACAAATGTGATAACTATAGTAAGAAATTTATTGCAGTATTATAGGTTACAAAATATATCCGATTTGTAGAAAACATACTATAATAGTGTTTCAGATAAATTTAAAGCTGGAATCAGAATTGTAGGTGAAATATTTTCTCTGTCCTATGACAGGCTATTTGAAAACAAAATTAAATAAGGGAAGGATTGATGTTTGCCCCACTCAGAGCACATATCTATACGTATTCTCCATTATAAGATATGGTAAAGTATGTTTCGGATCTTCGTCATAATGAACAGCTGTTTGATACAACTGATGCCGGGGATGTTACATGGGAGTATCTCAGGAATAGAGACAGTTTGTAATGACTGGTCATAGAGACAGGATATTCTGCTTGACAGAAATGTATAATTATGATCATTAATTTGCCATGTCCATGCTACCACTAAATGCTGGAGGCCGAGATTGATTGACACTAATATGCGGTGGGTAATACAGATGTGTACCTTCTCCCACTCATCCTGAATGCATCATTACAGCTCAAACGTTTTGAATGTGTTAACAGGGCAGCCTTTCTGTCACGGCTACTAAAGTATATGGAGTTCCCCTCTGATCAGCTGGGCTTGGCTGTACTTGTATAGAGGAGCTGAGCACTTATGCAGAGGAGCAAGGTGGTCACTTACTGAGGGAGGGTTAGTAATGATGCAAGATTAAGGGGTTTAATAATAATGCGGAATGGAGGGGTTAATGGTGGAGGATTGGGTTAAATGGGATGTATTAATGATAAGGGGGTTAATGGTGACAGTGTGAATGTTTGGGGGGGATTTAGTTGGCTATAATGCTGTGGATGAGCTGAGGAGTGAGGGAGTCTACAGAATGAACTATAGGGAGTGATGGAGGTGGAGAGATTCAATAGGATTGAGAAGGGTTATAAAGTCGATTTAATAGTAGGTAATATGTATTTAAAAAAAAAAAAATTAAAATTGCCTGGCTCTTAAATATAGTGACTGTCACTTACAGTGGAGGCAGCCATCTTGTAGTCTGAGATAATGCAGGCTCTGTATTTACTAGGCACTACTAGGGTCATTGATGTCATGTGATCTCAGTCTGCATCCTCTTGTTCACTCACAAGATTTCTACAGCCACTGTCTATAAGGAACACACATTATTTGGAGTTTAATCATTTTAAGTTTAAGGCCCTTTGAGAATAACGATTAAAAGTTTAATGTCAGCTTGTATGTATGTCTTTTGCCAATTGTTGCATTTTGTGTTCTCTTTGATTCATCTAATAGGCCTTTTGCGACGAACTGGAAACTATGATCCAAGACCAACTTAAAAAAGGAAAAAACCCCACTGGGTTATTGGCACTACAGCAAATAGCAGACTTCATGACTACAAGCGTACCGAGTGTTTACCCATCAGCCCCTCAAGGAGGAATGGCTGCATTAAACCTAAGTAAGTGTGTACCGACATTAGCTTATAAAGGTTTGGGCTCATCCACTTCAAATTAAAGTCATTATAAACTTATAGTCCACAGGAAAGTGACCGGACCTCTCCCGCGCCCTGAAGCTGCACTGTCCCCTGTAAGTTACATTTTACTGACCTTCCCCATCCCTAAGCCGGAGTCTTGGTGGCTGTCCCAGTTCCTCCCTCGGCGAATCATGGGAATGTGAGTGGGAGGACCAATCACAAGCTGCAGTCTACAGATTGTGGCTTGTGATTGGTTCTCCCGTTCAAACTTTTATGTCGCCTTTTGTAAAGTGGCAAAATTAATTTATTTTACAAATCTGTATCACAGAACCAGTGGAGCCCCCCGAGAAAACCACCTGCACAGGGGAGCCCCAGGGCTCCAGCTAGGGGAGCTTAGTAAGAGGGAACATGTAGATGGGAGTGCAGCTTTATGTTAAACACCAGTACAGTTTACGTGCAGGTAGTGGTTTTATATGTGTGTATTTGTTTTTTATTTTATTTTTATACTGATCTTAAATACCTAAAATGTGACACAATAGAAAAGCTTGGTCTCATTTTAGGCCAGGAAAACCCTTCTTTACAAATTCTACTTGTGTTCTTTAGATAGCCACGAGTCTTTATAATCTTGTGTTGTATTGTTTCCCTGCTCCACTTACAGAGCATTTAGGCATTTCCATATCCTTCATCTTTCCTGTAAATGTTGGCAGGCGAACTTCATTTGGATTACAGATCTTAAATATCCAGCCTCTTCTCTGTTTTTTCTTACTGATTTTTTTTTTTTTTTTTTTCTCTTCTTTCATTTAATTTAATTCATTCTTCAATCAACCTGGGCAACATTTGCTGTGCCACTGACCGTCGCACAACTTCAAAGTGCAATCTACACATTAGCACAGTGTTTAAGTACCTCGCCCTTTTTATTCCAGATGTATCTGGGCTAATTGTAGCCAAAAGGTTACATTTTCTTTCCTGTGGGCCAAAGCGCTTTGTCAGTTCCAAAGTTATCAAGGTTTTGTTTAACATACTTTAGCTCTGAGTCTTGTGTTGAGGTTGTAAAAAAAAAAAAAAGTTCATCTGATAACTCTCTCACATTGTTGTGTATGTAACGCGGTACTTTACACTGACCTCTCGTAAGCTGTTTGCAGTGATGTGTGCTGGCTCTTTTGTGCAGATCAGGTTTGGAGCCATTATAAGATTATTTTTTTTTGTCTTGACTTTCAACAGTTCATAAAACGTCTCTGTTTTTATTGTTTTAAACAATGTTTGTGACACTTGTCATTGCCAGCTGGTAGTATTTAGAGAGGGGGTTTAATTTAAAGCTCCCACTGGTTCTGTAATGTTCAGATGTGGAATCTTCCTTATATGAGTAATTAGTTTGAGTCACTCCAACTTAGACCTTATAAACCACTTTTATAAGGAGTAGCTATATTTCTTTTCTTCAGTGTTAATGTTGCATTTATATTTAAAGTGGTTGCACTGTCTGGAGCAGTGACGGGGCAACAGACGGCCCTCCGAGCCTTCACCTGCGGCCCCCAGCTCCTTCCTGCTTTATTGTCACATGTGTCTGTTATAGCATGTAACACGTGTTTATAATGCCTGCTGATATGTTATTACATAAAGGTGTCTCTTTGATTAAATCCATTGATTTTTCTACTTGAGGGTAATGTGCGGCCCCTTTTCAAGGTTAGAGGGTCGCACCATGCGGACCCTGAAGTGTAACTGGTTGCTCATCACTGGTCTAGAAGTTGTTATACATATGTGGAAATTGGCAAACACTGTTATAAATGAATATATTCTGTACGTTTACTGCAGCTCTTTTCGTGTCCTGTGAGGATATATACTGGATTACTAGACTATAACAATATGTCACTTGTACAACAATCCATCATAGGCTCAAGAGGGTGATGGGGTCAGTGTCAGACTGGGGAATGAAGGGCCCACCGAGGGACTGTAAAGCTAGGGTCCCACCGTAGGGGGTGTGGCCAGCCATCATAGACTCGAGACCAGACACTAAAGGGGGAGTGGTCAGCCCACAAAGGACAGCTAGCACCATAGTGTACTATATAAAGAATGCAGGGTGCATCTAAAGAGTACACAGTCTTGACCTGGCACTTAGATTGGGCAGAACAGTCACCAAAAGTCTGGATTGTCCCACTAGAATCGGAACATTTGACAGACTATCCTACTTGTTGTCCTTTTCACCACCTGTGGCTGTTGGTTTCTTTAGTTGCAGCTTGTCTGGATCCTGGAATGTTGGGGACCCTAATTTGAAACAAAATGGCTACATTTAGAAAATTCCAACCAGCCTAGGACCCAAGGTTAATACATAGGCCTTCCTCCAGCCCCAACTTATGCCTCATCCCATATCCCTCATTCACGCCTCATCCCATATCCCTCATTCACGCCTCACCCCCGATGATGTCCCTCATTCTTCTCTGCTCATTGATCTTTGTTTAAAATAAAAAAATGAACTTGCTAACCTGTGGAAAGCTCCGTCGTCATTTCTTCATGCTCCTCTGAGCGGCTGGATAACAGGAACTCCTCGTCCATGGGCGTCTCTTCTATTCCCCTGCTCAAACTGAAAAACACACTACCGCGCATATAATCTATGACTTTATATAATACATATGTGGAGATTGTATGATTCCCGAAGTATAACAGTATTGTCTTTAACAGTAGACAGTGAGACTTTATGTACATTAAGGTTTGCACAGTGCTGGATACAGAGCCTTCATTCAGGTGCCTGTGTACTGCGCTCTGTGTTATTAACATGCATAAAGCAAGGTCACTTCATGAAATCTATAATTGTGGGTAATCAGAGGCTGGTGTTATAAATTATGCAGTACAGTCCATTTAGTAAGAGCAATATTATACGTCAAGGTTACAGAATGTAGAACATTCTATGGTGTCTTGTAAGGAAACGGCATCTTCAGTACTGTGGTGTCAGTCTGCCTTCCCTATTGCCATGCCGTCTTTGTAACTCATCTGTTTTGTATTATTTTTATCACTACTAATCACATTGTTTATTCTTAGCACTGCTCTCTAATTCCCGTCTATTTAATTTCAGGCTTGGGAATGGTAACTCCTGTGAATGATCTAAGAGGATCTGACTCTATTGCTTATGAAAAGGGAGAGAAGTTGCTTCGGTGTAAATTGGCCGCATTTTATCGATTAGCAGATTTGTTTGGATGGTCCCAGTTGATCTACAATCACATTACTGTGAGTATCATTGGGAAGACGATCCGGAATGGCCCACGGCACAATTTACGCCCAGTATAGTATAGTATAGTCCAGTATACACCTGGAATTGTTAAATGTGCTTGTTAGTCAACCTGTCCCCCCGCTTCTTCACAAGAACTCAGTGCTGTCCCTCTCTTGTGACCTTAGCACACCTTGCTGTTATATACAGGGCTGTAAAGATGTCAGCATGATAATAACAGAGGATCCTGAAATATCCCTTTTACAGCCTGACACTCTGCCAACATCACTTCAGAAGTCTATAGCAATGTCCTCTCTACATGTGAAGACCAATCCAGTGTTGTAAATGAAAGGAAACATTGTGTGTTCTGTGGAGAATCTATCCAGTTACTTCTGTGCACAATACAAAGGCCTGTAGTATCTGTGCTGCAAGACGTGAGCCTGCCCTGCTCCACCACGCAGTATCCGAAAAATATTTATCTAATAAGAACAATATAGAGTCCATTATATCTCTCTCTCTACCCCCCTTCCCCCCCCACACACACTATTCTCTCTTGATAATTATTTCATTATCTTAGAATTTCTATCTTTTGTGACTTTACGCAGTAGGCACAGATGAAAATGAATGGTTAAGCTTAGTTTTTTTTTTTATACACTTAGAACATAAGAGTATGCTGCTAACCACTGTCTCCTCAGTGTAGTCCATATTGGCAGGAGCACCTCCACCCTCACTATTTGCCATAGTTAACCTAGAGTGGGAGATCCATTACTCACCAGTGACCACAGAGACACTGGGATGTGCCTTACCTTAGCCTGTAGTTTGTGCGCCTGGAGGGACGCATCACATGAGAGCGTGGCTGACTTGCTAAACCCCTTTACTCACACAGTCAGCGTTCTCATTTCATAGTTTTGATTGCTCAATGACCAGAATACCCCCGGTTACCTTTGGTCATAGGTTCATGGTCATAGTCTTCAGCTTCCCCAGATGAAAGTGTCACACATCCTGGGAAAGTCAAATCACTAGTGGAAAATCTCAAGTACTCCACTTTTTTCCTATAATTCTTCATCATCATCATCACCATTTATTTATATAGTGCCACTAGTTCCGCAGCGCTATACAGAGAACTCTCACATCAGTCCCTGCCCCATTGGGGCTTACAGTATAAATTCCCTAACACACACACACACACACACACACACACACACACACACACACACACACACACACGGGTCAATTTGTTAGCAGCCAATTAACCTACCAGTACGTTTATGGAGTGTGGGAGGAAACCGGAGCACCCGGAGGAAACCCAGGCAAACCACTGAGCCACTGTGCTGCCCTTGTAGAGGTATCTGTGATTTACATGAGTCTTACTTTTTGTACCAAGGCCCTGTGTAATGTTTAGTCCCCTTATATCCCACTTCTGGTGTATCTTTCAACTGCAGTCAATGCAGCAAGTCCTTGAGCTTTGGCTGTGGTGTGAAGATATATTTATTGAAGTATCAATATCTGAATAGTTCTAAAATAAAGGTCATTAAACTCTGCCCTCTGTTGCCTATGTTCAGCTTATTTCCTGTTATTGTTAGCTATGCCTATTGTTGTTGGTCTCTGTTTATATTCAGGGGGTGAGTGTGGGTCTATATGAAGATCTGAGATAAGGAAGAAACTTCCATTAACCCTATATGGACCAAATCTGGATTCATAATTGTAGCTTTGCCTCTAATCAATCTAATTCCCCCCCCCCCCCCCAACACACACACACACACACACACACACACACACACACGCACACACTACAATGTTGGTTTTTATAGTCCCAGGACACTATTTGTATCATACATCCTGTTCACAGCGGTCCTCATTTTATCGCTCACTGAGTGTATCCGGGATCATAACTTTATTTTTAAGAAACCGTTTTCCCTTTACCCTCATTCTTAAAGGCGAGCTGACAGGTTGAATGAAAGCCGTTTGTATTTAGTTCCTTTATAAGCCACCCCGCATGGAACGCACAGGTTTAGTATAGGTGATGGGAATCCTCTTGTTTATAATAAACACTGGTGACCCGATGTTCTGTATCTGTAGGTCAGAGTGAGTTCAGAACAAGAACACTTCCTGATTGTCCCCTTTGGTCTCCTCTACAGTGAAGTTACAGCTTCTAGTCTGGTAAGTGGTTTGTTTTTCTTTGAACTACATCAACATTTCATGACCGGTTGTACTGGGTAAAATGAAATTGTGGTTGTGTGTTTCTTTCTTCCTCTTTAATTTCCATTTACCTTGTGAGCTCTGTACTCCATTGTACCTCTCTCCCTTCCCCCACCATTTCGTTACATCGTATTGTGTCCGTAGTCATCCGTTCCAGGATTCGGAAGACTGGACCTAGTGTAAACATTTTAAATCTATTTTCTTTGTTTTGTAAACTTAATTCAGCTAAAAATAATAAAATTTTGATATGAAGTTGAAATGGTGATTATGGGTCGAGACTGTTGCTGGGAAGATAGTACTAAATAAACTTCATGGATTGTCATCTTGCTTTTAGCGTGTAGCTGTGCTTAAATTGTCCAAACTATTGAGCGTCAGCTGGAAAATATTCTACTTGACATACGTGTTTTGTATCTGCTCTTTGTCTCAGGTTAAAATCAATCTGCAAGGTGATCTGATTGATCGTGGCAGCACAAACCTGGGAGTGAATAAAGCTGGATTCACATTGCATTCTGCGATTTATGCTGCTCGACCTGATGTGAAATGCATTGTCCATATCCACACCGCTGCTGGGGCCGCAGTAAGTATGGAGAGCAGGCTTCCCTTTCTGAGTGTCTCACTACCTGTGTGCTCTGTGAACTCCAGAAATAGCCTTCACTTGTGGTTGGAGCGTAATCTGTCGCACATCTAAACCACCAGGGCCACATTGCTAGTGCAGCGAGCTTTGCCTGCGACCAGCAGTTCCTCTCCCCAGAATAAGTAGAAATAAAAATGTATCGTAATAAAAAGTGACCTAAGTGAGGATTCCGTAGTCATCTAGGAGGGATTTTCATAGTAAAGGAGCATGGATGCTGTTATAACATAATTGATATTGACCTGGTGTTATCCATAAGGCCAGTTACCCACTAGCACTACATTTACATTGAAGCACTCGTGTATACACACCATTGACATGTACTGGACGTGTTTGTAACTGCATCCAGGCACAGAACATTTTCCATTCGCTTCAATAGCCCATTCGTTACAGTGGGGCTTTCAGTGCGTGTACACTACATGCTAATTAAACTTAACAGGCAGCATAGCCTCTAATATATTCCTCAACCAGTGTCTGCACTAGACAGCCCAGTTTGGGTCCTACTAAAGCAAGGGGCAATATGTGTGAGGGTACCCTTGCAATAGTGAAAACCAGGCCCACTATAGATGGCATGGATTCCACCGTTAATAAGGAAACCCATTTATTTGGGGTCCACCTGTAACTGCTTGACCAATGACAGGTGGCATCCCATGTTAGCACTTGTTATTGGTGATATGGGGGGTGTCCAGGGACACAATGCATTGATCACACATCAGTAGTGATTGACTATTAATGTGAGGGGAAAACAATTACCAGTAATGTGCCGGTATGTTAATTGATTTCTATGGCCCATTCATTTCAATGGGGTCTCTACATGTAGAGCACAGCCCCAATAATGAATGGGAAAATAAAGCACAATGATGGTACACTATGTGCTTTTATAGAGGTCAGTAGACTTTTTCAAGTGTGCGACTACGTTATACGCTGGTGTGGGGCTTTTGCCTGCTGCAGTCATTTGAAATATGGCTACAATTTATGGAAAAGGAGACTGGCACACTGCTGACATGGTCTTGAATTGTAGGCAAAATGTATAAAACTCCTTGATCTTCTAGGTGTCTGCAATGAAATGTGGCTTGTTGCCTCTGTCTCCGGAAGCCCTGTGTTTAGGAGAAGTGACTTATCACGACTATCATGGCATACTGGTTGACGAAGAAGAGAAAATATTAATACAGAAGAACTTGGGTCCTAGAAGCCGAGTGAGTTGTGTGTTGTGAGTCTTATGGTACACTTTCCTGAGTCCCACATGTATTTTCTGTTTTGTGAATCGTTGCTGATCTTTTCCCCCCCAGGTACTTATTCTCCGAAATCATGGACTGGTAACTATGGGAGAGACCGTTGAAGAGGCTTTTTATTATATACACCAGCTCGTGTCTGCTTGCGAGATTCAGGTAATTTCACTGTTTATATTGCATGTAAGTTACTATTCAGAGAGACCATACAGAGTTGGCAGTAGGTTTTCTAGACCATACATACATTGGATCTCAACGCAAATCAGTAATTCTGTTTTTTAAAAAAAAGAAAAGTCGATAACCTGTTCGAAAAAGCTCCAGTTAATTTTATTCAGTGCAAACAGTATAAGTTTTGCAGCCATGGCTGCTGCCATGCATTGTGGGTAAAATCCTGCATACTCTTCT